>NW_008238440.1:546486-549827 GCF_000691975.1 Corvus brachyrhynchos
CAAAAGTTATTCTATATTTTTATCTTCTAAATCAGCCCAATTGCTTTTCACATATTCTCTAAATGTGTCGTATTTCCTACACACCTGTGCATATATCTATAGGCATGTGCTATACTGACAGGCATTAGAGGAGCTCGACCTTTATGAAAGTTCCCAATGAAGAATTAATGATATTTTGGCAAACATTTAACACAAAACAAAACTAAAAAACAGAGCAGGAACACAGGAACTTCAGAGTATTTACAAAGAAATCTCAGTGAAAGGGAGCCCGACCTTATTCAGAGATTTAAATCATCTGTTTGAAATTTTAAGCTGGCTTTTAAAGGTTCATCATGGAACAGAAGAGGTGACTGATGCCCTCAGCTGACAAGGGAAATCAGATCAGCTTTAAGTAACAGGAACTGCACAGGGTGCCCACAACATAGCTCATGCTGGGCATCCAATGTGGGGACCGCTGGAATGCTACGTGCCTGTGTCCTCCCAGAGAATTTGGTTACCTACTTGTGTCTATTTGGCTGACAGTGCTGAGTAACCATTTCAGAAGCTGCTTGTGCTAAGGAGGGTGAAAGCCAGCTACTAGCATGTTCCAGCACCCTCCAGGAAACCTGGGACAGAGAAAGCTCAAAGGTTGCATCCTGCTAAGAACACTGGAAGCAAGAGAAGATGCCACCCATCCTGCTCACTTCAGCCAGGGCTGCAGGGCAGCAGCTCCAATGCTCTGCTTCCTTCTGTTACTCTTTCAACTCTGTTTTCACCCAAAGGTGTTTTGCACAAGAATAGATGAGCTGCCTCACCTCTGTGTGCTCATCTCGTAATGAGCTTCCAGGTTTCCAGTGTTTTGAACCAGCAGAATCTTCTCACTGCTGCATTTGACTATACAGACTGGGAAGTCCAGCTGGTCAGGGAAGTCCAGGATAGGTCGGCCACCAATGGCCCGAATTGGCACAACTATACTTTGCGTTCCACTGGTGCAGGAGAGCTCGTGGAAATAATCCTGCAGGAAAAGAAACTGGCTCAGCACAGGGCATTTAGTGCCATCTCTATGGTAGAAGAAAACCATTTCCTATAACCCTTCAAGGGCATCAATTTACCTCTTCCACCCCCCAAATCAACACTAAGTCCTACTAGTATGTCACATTTTAAAGGCACCAGTGCACTTTGCAAAACCTGTCTCAGTGGCATTAAGCTCTTGTGTCACTTGGATCGTACAGAGAACTGCCCTAGGCCACCATAATTTTTACTCTAAATTTTAATGAAGTTAAATAATTCCTAAGTCTCTTCTAAGCAACATGGAGCTAGGGAACACAGGACATTCCTCTTTAGGTTTCTATATTCCTGCTGTTTGAGAATAGGACAAAGTGTTAAACTGACTCTAAGCAGCAAAAGGAAGATGAGAAAACAGCTGCACCCAAAGGGATCCTGCACCTCTGGCCTGGCGTAGAAATATCAGTTGGCTCAGAGCTTCCCTCTAACTTTGCCTGTCCAGCCAAGTCAGGAGAAGAACAGTGCTAAGAGGTAGCAGGATGCTGTTGGAAAGAGCCTCTCTTTGTTTCCCTGCAAGGCTTCCTCCCCTCCATGCCATATCCTAAACCCTTCTGTATGAACGAGCTCCAGATCACAGCATCAACCCTTCACATCACAGCACTGAGATCAGACTTGCCAGGGCCTCAGCACTGCTGTTCAAACCTCCAAGGAAAAGCACGTCTGGCACAGAACGGGTGCTAGTTGACAGAGCAACCACAGTGACAGGCATGAAGACAGAGCCACAGCAGTGTCACTGCCACAGGCTCTGGGGTCACAGGTCTGTCGGCCTGCAGGTTGGACCTGCCCCACACCAGCAAAAAAAATAAGTCACCTGCAGCTCACCAACCTCCTGCTGACTAAGGGCACCCAGAGATCAGTGTGCCTGTGCCAGGCTGGCTCCCTGCCACAGGCACGGCACATCCTCTGCCCTGGCCCTGCAGCTGTACCATGGTCAGTATCATGTATCTGGGACAGCACAGCTGCAAGGCTGGAGAACAGAGGGTGTGAAGAAGAACTGTCTGTGCTCCAGTCCAGGGGGAAGTAGAGAAGCTGTTGCCAGTAGGGAAGGAGGAAAGCTCTCTGACCTCTTCATTCCTCTGGTATTCTCCACAATAATTAAACCCCTTCCACTGTGCCTAGAGATGGCTGAACATCTATCAACACTCCTCTGTCATTCTCATACTGTTCCCTGTGCATCTGCCCTTGGGAACACTCAGCAATGTGCAGGGAGGGGAAGCAGAGCCTGCCAGGCCTGCGTGCAGTGCCTGACAGCACGTGCAAAGGTGTGCCTGGCTGCAGGCTGCCCGCCCAGGGCCTGAAGCCAAGCTCACAGCGTGGAACGGGCTGTACCCAGAGGGCAATGGAAGCAATGGCTTTGGAGATAACGCTCCTCCAGTCTCACCTTGTTCTCGTCAGGGGTGAACTGAATGCGCACAATGTGACGTGCACCTGGCCTCACTCTGCGGTAGGCATCGTTGGAGCCCGCCAGCCGGAAATGAGGTGAGTTCTCCATGGTGACCCTCACCGACCGAGGAGACTGCAGGAAAGACACGAAACGATGATTTTGCCACTTGTGGAAACGGACAAGAGGAGACCTGTCTGTGACCTGGTGACATCCTTCCCTGACCCCTTTTCCAAAGCACTTTCAGCTGTGGAGGTACAGGTAATTCACAAGGGTGAACTGAATTCCTTCTGCCTGGGTCCAGCATTTCAGCCAGGGGCAGTAGGGCAATGGCTGGTGGGAAGGAAGGGCTGAGCAGGTCAGTACCAGCAGGCTGGAGATGAACCAAGTCATCTGCATATTCAACAAGACCAGAAAACCTGCTGGCTTCTGCCTGCACACAGCCATGCAGTCATGTTCCAGAGGAGGAATGTGCTACTTGAAGGCAAAACAGCATATTATCCTGGGGGAAGGAAGAAATTCCCTTCTAGCAGATTGGGTTTGGGTGGGGCAGTTGCAGGGATATGCAGGCAGACCAGCAAGAGACGAGACCAAACACTGGCCTTACTGAGAATAAAACCTGAAAAGCAAAAGAAGGAACACAGCAAGACAATCCCTGAAACAAAGAGATGGCAAAGAGAATTTCAGTGGGACGTAAAGCAGCAAGGAAAAATCATAAAGCAATGAGAGCAATCAACTTGCCAAAAGTGACAGAAACACAGCCAGGCTGTGCCTATCGACTATGGGCTTCAAAGGCATTTTCTGCCTGGGGAAACATGACCAGCACTGACTGACAGCGTGGTTCCAGTATTAAAAGCTGATCTTGGCTCTCCAGGGGCTCTTGCTGCCTGTGCCAGCAAGCGCGGATGGTGGGGAG
>NW_008238440.1:549844-554680 GCF_000691975.1 Corvus brachyrhynchos
CGTTGCCTGCCTCCAGACGGCGGTCCCTGCGGGCACCCTGCAGCCAGGTTTGGCCCTCTGGGGTATGCAGACACAGCAAATATGCATTTTCTAGCACATAGATACCAACCCCCGAGCACCAAAATGCATCTCAAAAAGTCTAAACGAGATGATTTTGACTCCCTCCTGTCTCTTCCCACCAGCCCACTCTTGGCACAAGCCTCATTTGAGAAAATGTTTCCCTGACTGAAATTCAAATGGTCTCATTTTTCCTCTTTACACTGGAACACAACTGCTGACATTTTTCAACTTTTTCCCTCTCAACTCTCTTGGGAAACTGCAAAACAATCACAATGTCTTCAAGTGAAGAAGTGAAAACCTCCAGGAGCACATGGCTTTGGATGTGCTGTGGTTCTCCAAAGGGAAAGCAGAGCATCATGTTGCTTTTTGAAAACCTGAGCAGAGCTGAATTTAGCTTAGCAGGAGCCTGAAGTGGCACCTAAAGGCCTCCCGCTGCTTCTGCTACATCAGTCTGATTCCAGGGCTGTTTTAGAACACATTTCCTGCAGTTCCAGTGCCATTAATTATAAGTGATTTCAGCATAAAGTGGAGAAGACTCAGCCCCTGAGCTTTGACTGCGAGTTGCACAAAGGGAGCTAAGCAGGCTGAGAGAGGCAGAGATTCATACCAGGAACCAAGATGAACCAAGGAGACACAGGATGTGGTGTAGGCTCAAGGCAAAGCACGAGAGCAGGTAAGAACTGCACAGCCCGCAACATTCCCATCAATCCAGGGCTTTCAAGAGAAGGGAGCTCCCTTGGGACAGATACTATCAACGCATGGCCAAAATCAGGGGAGAATTCCCAGCACAGGAAGATTTCCACCATCTTGCAGTACACAGGTGTGGAGACATTTTCCTCTGGATGTGCTGCAGCAGATAACTTGCTCTGCTGTACACTATGGGAATTACACCACCCTCCTCTTCCAGCAGTGTTAAATCGCCACGTCCCAGCACTTACCTTGCCCTTATTCATGAGATATAGTATCATTTCAGAGACCTGATGAACGAGGAAGTTCTGAAATACAATCTCTTGTGGGGAAACCTGAAACAAGTTCTTTTTCGTGGTAACTGGCTTTGACGGGAGAGGCTAGAGAGAGAGGGAGAGGTTGAGCTGCTGGGAGGAAGGTTCATAAAGAAGAATCTTACACTAATCCCCAGTGAAGTACAGACTCTGGGTGAGTACATCTGCCCAGGCCACACTGGGGAAACAGTGGCTCTTCCACCTCTGCTCTGAGCTGATTGAGAGCTGCTGGGCCACACTGAGCAGGCTCAAGCCAAGCTGGTTTTTTGGCACATTTCTTAGGTTTCGTTCTCCAAAATGCCAGGCAGCATTTACCTTAAGCACAGCCCTGTGCTCATGTGGTCACAGAGCTCATTCTATGACTGAGCACTCATAGAGTAAGTAAAACCCACGAATTTACATCAGACTCCATGGGAAACAATTTTGGGATGTCCTTTACTCTGAGACAGGGAAACTGAGGCCCACGCAACTGCAAATACCGTTTTTGATCTAGAACTTTGACATCACTAAGAAGGGAACAGTACCAGAGGAGGTGTGAGGGATGAGGTAATATTTTGCTGAAGCCAAAAGGTTATTAAGTGAAAGAATGAGGGTTGTTGGGTTTGTTCTTTATGTGTTGCTATTCATGGTTTGGGTTTGTTCTAGTTATTTTGCTGGGTGTTGCTGTGAGCTGGAAGAGGGGCGGGGTTGAAGACCTGACCGAAAGGAAGTATGATGAGAGGGGAGGGACAGAAAAGCAGGTGGTCGGGAGAGAACATTAGTTCCCGAGCACCCATCCGACGGGAAAGGGGACAGGGACAGTCCCCATCTGGGAAAGGGTATAAAAAGATTGCCATTTTGTTGGAGGGTGTGTGTGTTCATCTCTTGGGGGAGGGAGACACACCCAGCTCAGCTGAATCGTTACTAATAAACAGTCTTCTTTTGCTTCAACGGCTTTGTCCCCTTTAATTGTACTTAAAAGTTAGTATAGCGCTTCTAACCGAGGTAAAGGGAAATATAAAGTAACACAGCAGTTAGGAAAAAGACAAATTACGTGAATGCTGAATGAGGATAAGGTTCAGTTATTTTCTCAGCAATTTGGGTAAGACTAGAGTTGGTATCTCCTTTTTCCATGAGCTTTAAATGGGTACTTTCTAGTAATCTATTATTGCTATCTTATTTAATACCATTGCAGAGGCACGTCTGGAATGACACAACAACAGCAAATGCTTCTGGAGCAGAGACACTGCTTTGAGAAAACTCTTCCCTGCTTTGTCTGCCTTCTCCAGCCACACTGCTGTCACTCCAGCGACACAAGCAGGTCTCCTGTGTCTTCACAGGAGACACAGTCTGCTGAAGGGAGTGGCTGCAGCACACTGCCCCTTAGTTGTGGCCTTCTCTCAGGTGTTCCTAACCCCCCTATCCAGGGCAATACTTAACCAGTCTGTTACATATTTCTTGATGCCCATTTCCTGCTCAACAGCCCACCTCAGTCACCTACCCGTTTGGACTGTGCTTTATACTGAGCCAGTCCTGCAAGAAAAGCAGCTTTAAACACACCTCTAAGTAGGCACAGATCCAGATAAAGCACACCCATTCCCCTCTGCCCAGGGTGAATCCCCTGTACATGTGGCAGCCTGTGAAACACTCCGTCAGGGTCCCAACACATTGTTCCAACCCAAAGCATTAATGCAATTAGTTTTGTTAAATCAGAAGTAATTACTGCAGGCCCTCAGCCTTCAAAGGCCAACACTGCCACTGTGGAGGGAATCCTATAACCCTAAGCATTTGACAGTGACCACACCAAAGCAAGAGGTGGCTATTTCAGCAGAAGAATGGAAAATGGCAAGCTCATTCCCTTGTGCTCTGCCCAAGCCTTCTCTCAGGGATGGCAGCTACACTCCAGCAAACCCCACCAGCTTCAGCAGAGGTTATTTGTGTTGACTTAGCACAAATTGGGACTCCAGTGTCTCAGCAAGGAAAAATGCTGACCTGGACACTGAGGTATTTTGCTGGAAGCAAGTCTGTCACAAACATACACCCTCTACAAACCTCGCATCAAACCCCAAGGAAAAGAGCAGGAAAAGACTACCTTTCGACCAGTCTCACTCTTGTCTAGAAGTGGGCCAATTCTGGGCAGACTACACACTTTAGTCTGGCCTCCAGTGCTGGCCTCCTCCTTCTTTTTGAGACACTTCTCCCTCTGGAACAGAGAGGGAAGCAGCTGAAATGCAAAAAAAAGAAAAAAAGCCTCAGAGATGCCCTTGTTCAGAAAGGCTCCTCTTGCACTGGTGGCACTGGTGAGTAATTTGTGATCACAGCCTCCAGGACAGTTCTGGAAGCCCTGGAAGTAAGCTGGTGAAATACATGATATCAGTAAATTAATAATACAGAATGGAATACACATACTCCAACCACATGGCTCTGTCCCATTAGCTTCTCTGTGATTTGATGTGACATGCTTGGGGATTTCTGCTCTTTGGGCATTTGTTTCCTCTTTAGTGTCACTGCATTGGGCTGGTGACCTTTGCAGAGAGTGGGGAGGAGTTATCTGAACTCCCCAAACTCCATCCCTGCACAACACTCACAACCCACAGCGTGGAGATGTCACTGCTGGCTGAGTCCGAGGGAGGCAGGAAAGCAGCACTGTGCCAAGCCTGAAGCACAGCAATGGGTCCAAGTTTCAGTGCTCCCTTTTTAATTAGCACTCACTTTCTCTGTCTGGCCTCGCAGAGCCCTCCACAGAAGAAAACAGAGAGATGTCCTTGACAGAGCCCCAGCACCAGGGCATCTCCAGTCAAGTGAGCTCCAGACAGCAAAGGGGCCTTTGTGGACGGGAAGGAGGAACTGCCCTGACTCCACTGCTGGGCTGGATCTGTGCCCCACACAGGACACGAGAGAGAACAGCTGCTTTGGGACCTGTTCTAGCCAGGACCAGCCGTGTCTCTCAAAGCTCCAGGCAGAGTTGGAGCTCCCCCCCCACCCCATGCCAGGTGCCCAAGGGCAGGTTGGTGAGAGCAGCACAGGTGAGTGTCCAACCTGACAGAAGGAATTACTGTGGCAAAGGGGAGGCAAAGAAGCACACCCTTACAGCTTCGGCTTTCCATTGGTTTAACTCGGCTCCGGTGGCACAGCCAGGCAGGACGCTGGACTGTCCCTGAAGCAACACACGGTGTTCCCTCCTGCACCACGACAGCCCCCACCAACAGGAGCGAGGGGGCCTGCAGCTTCACGGCGCTGCTGCACAACACGAGGGGCAGGGAGAGGAGGGACACGAGGGCAGTTGGGCCTTAACACAGCCCCAGTGGGTACTTACACTTTGAGACTTCATTTTTATCCTGGACAAAAGACGTCCAGGCGATGATGTCTTTTTCAGGAACTCAGAAGCCATTTTGGACAATGTCGTGAATATCAACGACTGTGCCTCAAAAAAGCTGGAATGGAAGGAGCAACAATGGAACTCTGAAAATCCAGAACCCAATTCATGGCAGACTCAAGGGTTACTAAAAGATCTATATTATTTTAAAGTAGCTAAGTGCTTGTTTGGCATAAGTAGCTAGTATTGTTAGGCCTCTAGTTGGACTTTGCTTGAACTCTGTGACTATGTTGTGCAATTCAAAGATGGATCATACTGAAACCTGGAGCTAAAGATCTGAACATTAATAATAGTTAGAACAGACAAGGCTGTAGCTTAAATATTATGTAAAAATAGCTAGAGTGGACAGCCCATAGATTGTGCTTTATGAACTGTAACAACCTCCTCTTCTTTAGGCTAAACAACCCCAGCTCCCTCAGC
>NW_008238440.1:554784-555568 GCF_000691975.1 Corvus brachyrhynchos
GACGTCCTTGGTGTCAGCTGCAGCAGGCAGGGGTCAGCTGCAGCCTGCAGGGAAAGCTGGTTCCTTCGCAAGGAGTGAGCCCCAAACAAAGGTGGTGTAAAAGCATCGGCAGAGGCAAAGGATGAGAGAGGGGCCTCTGTGTAGGTTCCAGCAGGTTTCTTCCCAGTGGAAGATCCAGGGCCAAAGACCAGGAAAAAGCATTTTATATGGGAGTGGAACAAAGGGAAACAACCAATGGGGATCGACTGAGGAGGAGGAGTAGATAACAGGGGAATAACCAATGGGGATAACTTAGGGGGGAAAATTACATGAGTAGGCCAATGGGGCATCAAAGAAGGGAGAACTACATAAGCAACTAGTGGAAATATATAAACGTGAACTTATACATAAAACTGGGTGGAGAACTCCTGAACCAATAAACTTAAAACATGTAAACTAAGAACCACTAGGAAGATGGGAACTCGCTGTAACCACGGGGTGAGAATCAGACCTCTTGTGTTCTGGAGGCCTGTTCACTATTCCTGTGGATGCTCTGCTGCAGTGGTGACTGCCACCTGCACTGCAGGTAATGGCTTAAATACTGCTAGAAGGACTTGTTGCCCACTGTGGCAAAACTGTGTAAAGAAGCTGCGACCACCAAAGCCCACCCCTCCCTGAAAATGCCTCCTGACTGGAACTTGGGACTGTGAGTTAAGCCGCCTAAGAGGACCTGAAACAAGATAAAGGTGACACTATTGTCCTATTATCTCAGGTCTGGGGAGAAGTAAACAAGGCTGAGGGAGAA
>NW_008238440.1:555622-556783 GCF_000691975.1 Corvus brachyrhynchos
AAGCCATAGCCACAGACTCATCTGCTGAGGCCAGGTTTGCACACAAACCTCCCTTCAACAGAGGGGGAAGGAGGAAATTTCGGGTGTGTGGCGTGACCTCTGGTAAGAGGCAGTGGACACTCATCCTCCCTCACACAAACTGGCTCAGCTGTAAAACCCCCCAGCCCCAGAAGGCCCCATCCATCATTCCCATGAGGGGCAGCAGAGGGGGTGTCATAACCCACCAAAGACTCCAAAGTGCTCCCACACGCATTCCTTAAGCCTTGCACCAGACAACTGCATGGGATGCAAAGTAACACAACAGATCCCAGAGTGTTGCAAGAGACAGTGTCAAACTTGCCCTGCCCTGAGGAGGTACCTGGCCATTCCCACCTGGCCCAAACCTGCATTAATCCATTGGACTCTATGTTTTGCAGGACCTCACCACAGTGAAGACCAGAAGAGGATTAACGGGACACCACTGGGATCCATGGAATGGTGATATTTTCTACTTAATCTTCTCTATTTCTTTCCCTTTCTTCCTCACATTTCTGTTACATAAAATCCATACTATTGACTTTGGCATATGGTCTCGTTTGCACCTTAATTCAGAGGTATCTCCCTAATAATTTTAATAACTAGATCATAACAACCCACTGAAACTTGAACAGAACTCATTCACCTTTAAGCAGTTTTACGTAATCACTATAGGAAAAAAATGCATCGACTGGTATCTCTAGGAAATGTTGTATTGCTTCAGTGAAAAAAAGCACAATCAGTAGACCACAGTAGTAGCTCATCCACTCAGCTGTACATGCCACTGAAGTGCTGCCCCAGAAGACTGACATTATCACATCCTGTATTTCTCTTTGGCATTCTCTTTCAGAGCACAGATGTGACAAAACCAAAAAGTACAACTTTGGTCAATCTTTACCTTCAAACGAAATTCAAGACTGCTCTCAGAGACCAATTCTCTGCGAATATTCACTGCTCTCAGAGACCAATTCTCTGCTAACATTCACTTGGCGAATCGCCCAGTGTAGCCGCCTGGATGCGCTAGCTCAGGCTGCGAACGGCCTGCCAGGAGCGCGTTCTCCGGGAGACTGAGGCGGCACCAGCGCAACAATCGCTACGGCCGCGTTCGCCGTCTCCAGGCGACTCACGGCGTTCGATTGTCGGGGG
>NW_008238440.1:557365-561634 GCF_000691975.1 Corvus brachyrhynchos
AGTCTGCGCCGGGGCCCGGAGCGTGACGGGCACGGCGGCAGCGCTCGACATCGCCGGACCCTCGCACCCAGCTCCGTGCTGCTCCTTCACAACGGGAAAAACCCAAGGTCGCTACAGTTTGTGCTCAGCGCACAGTACAAGTGGGAATCAGCGAGGTGCAGGTCCTGGGCAGTAGTATTTAGCTTCTCGTTCTTCTTAGGGACACACAAATAGCAGAAGTAATTTCCTGGGGTAATGGTTTATCACCTGGTCAGCAGCCAGGAGTTAGTGCTCCCGAAGACTGACATTATCACATCCTGTATTTCTCTTTGGCATTCTCTTTCAGAGCACAGATGTGCTAAAAAACCCCAGGCATAATATCTATCAACCTCTGTCTTCAAATGAAATGCAAAACTGATTTTCCATCGTATTCCCAGAACCGCAAGAAAAACACACCAGAACCATAATTGTTTCAAGTTCCATACTTGCAGTAAAATCGAGATTTTAATATTCTTTCCAAGTTTATCTGTAATATATAGGTTTATATATTCTAAAGAACTCAGGTTTGTTAAATTACTGCATACTCTTTCATGCTTCTGAGCAATAGCACAGATTGTTTGTATCTTCAACAGAACTGGTTTGTCTCAATAAAAAGACTTTCAAGTGAAAAACTTCTGAGTTAACCAGAATTAAGAAAGTACTTTTGAAAACAAAGGAGGGAAAAAGAGATCAGCCATATTAGTTTATGATGTTTCCAAGTCTACTACTCTGTGTAGCCTAAGGAAGCTGTAATGGAATAAGGGAAGAGAGATCTTATGGACCGTGTTATCCCGTGTATGGAAAACCTTCACACAGAGTCCATGCACGACTGCTTTAAAGACTTGGTGATAAAAGAGCAGCATAGGATTGAACTAAGACAGACAAACATCCAATTTAAGTCAAACTACAAAATATTTTATTTTCAGATGGGGCCGCAGATTGTATGCTGCTCATCATCCTGGGGGTTCAGGATGTCCTGCAGCATGGCTGAGCCATGAGGCTTGTGAAGTAGATCTATAAAAACTAAGGCACAAACATTCCTTATACACCTACATTGCCTTACCAGCTCGGCACCTTAAAAATGGTTTTGTTCTTTTAATGGAAGTTTCTAGTTGGAATGGAAGGGTTTTTAATTGCTGAGAAGCTCTGAGTAGAAGCAAATGTTCTTGCTGGGTACCTGCAGTAGGTAGGTACCTGATACCTGGTAGTGGAGGAATGTGCATGTACTTACATTTAGGTCTCTGAAGTATTCATTATAGTCAAGAGCATATCCAACCACAAATTTATTTGCAATTTCAAAGCCTGTATCTGTAAGAAAATGCAGTTCTTTTTATACTTCAGTGGTGTAAGTAGCTTTTAAGTGCACAGTTTGTATTCAACACATGCTTGAGCTAAGAGTAATAGGCATCCTCTCTCTTTCAGGGTGCTTCCTTAAGAATCTGAGCTGTAAATTGATGACAGAGGTTAGAATCTAAACCATTCCCATCAGTCAATAATACAATTAAGGTGTTAAGAGAATGATTTTTATGAACAAAATAATTGTTTAAAACCTAGTTATGAGGTAGTCCGGGGAGACGAGACAAGGAGTGAGATTTTACTTGAGTAAAAGGAGATGCAGGGTTAATGATGTAGGACTTTTCAGTTTGGAAACAAAGCAAGTTTAATAATGCAGAGTCAAAACAAATGCCCTCTCAGGTCAAAGCAAAATAATACACAGTTAAGGTTTGGCTCTGTTTCTGCTATCTAAATAGTTTAATTTGTGTATCAAAGCTAAGCCTGCACTCAGGCTAACGAGGGGAAAAACGAAGGTGGTCGTGAGATCTCAGGATGGCATGCATAGCTGGTCATTAGTTCACAAGTGTTTATGTATTTTTCCCCCCATTTCTCTTGGCCTTCATGAAACTTATGTGCGGGTTGTCAGATGTGCTGCGTGAAGTGAAAATTAAGGTGTTAAGAGAATGATTTTTATGAACAAAATAATTGTTTAAAACCTAGTTATGAGGTAGTCCGGGGAGACGAGACAAGGAGTGAGATTTTACTTGAGTAAAAGTAGATGCAGGGTGACTCAGTAGGACTTTTCAGTTTGGAAACAAGGCAAGTTTAATAATGCAGAGTCAAAACAAATGCCCTCTCAGGTCAAAGCAAAATAATACACAGTTAAGGTTTGGTTCTGTTTCTGCTATCTAAATAGTTTAATTTGTGTATCAAAGCTAAGCCTGCACTCAGGCTAACGAGGGGAAAAACGAAGGTGGTCATGAGATCTCAGGATGGCATGCATAGCTGGTCATTAGTTCACAAGTGTTTATGTATTTTTCCCCCCATTTCTCTTGGCCTTCATGAAACTTATGTGCGGGTTGTCAGATGTGCTGCGTGAAGTGAAATTATAAGACTGTATTTTGGAAAATACAGAAAAAAACAATACTAGGAAAACACAATACTCACAGTCTGATCTGTAACCTGGACTCTGACATGTCCTTTTAACGAGCAGGCTGTAAGGCAGAGCAGAGAAGGTTGGTTTTTAAAATATGTCTTGCTCTAAGCTGTAGACTTCCCTTCTGCCATGCCTTCCCATAAGCTTCTAAAATCATGCACTTAAATTAAAACAGTGAGATTATTGCACAGAAAGAAGTAGTGTTCAGCCTTGTAAGGGAGGGAGAAGCAAAGGCTCTGATCTAGGTTCATTCTGAATGTCCAAGTGGCTCTGTTTCCTATTCAGTTCCCTTCAGTCCTGTGTCTCAGATCACTGCCCTTCCACGTAACAGTGCCTCAGGACACTAGAGTAGCACAGAAGGGGAACCACATTCAAGTGGCCGGTAATGATTTTAGTGGGGAGGGATGGAGAAAAGGACAATTTCTTCTACAAAATCATGTCTATTCTTGGTTTTCCTGTGCATTTCAGAAGAAACTGAGAACCTGGACAGTCACTAGAAGGACTGTCTGAATAACTGGTGCATAAAGCAACTGTTTTATAAAGCATTGTGATTACTTGACAGACACAGGGATATGCCACAAAATTTCCTTTTAGAGATCTGCTAAAAGCAGATCTAGAATGCTACTTGAAGTCACCTTCCAAGTACTGACAGACTCTTAGATTCTGGAAACTTCTGCGGTTGAGGATATTAAGAAATATGCTGAGTGTTGTCATTCTAGTATTGAGGCAACTGAGGTGGTGTTAGAAAACCTATGGAAAGAGATTAATTTCCTTCAAACATAAGCAAGTAAGAAACAGGGAATCTATCCGATTTTATGGACTACACAGAAAGAGCCACAAAACCTTTTTTTATTAATTTGAACAATGAAGGTGTGTGTTGGGTTGACCCTGAGTTGATGGACAGTCTTTAAGACCAATTACGCTTCTCACAATTTACATATTTAAACCGCACGGAAAGGCGGGATTTTCCCCTTTGGTCGGAGCTCGCCTGCTGGAAGGTGGGGGGCTCCGAGCCTCCCGGCCCCACCGGGCCGGGGCCACTGCCCCTTTCCCCCTTTCCCACATTGTGATTACTTGACAGACACAGGGATATGCCACAAAATTTTCTTTTAGAGATCTGCTAAAAGCAGATCTAGAATGCTACTTGAAGTCACCTTCCAAGTACTGACAGAGTCTTAGATTCTGGAAGCTTCTGCAGTTGAGGATATTAAGAAATATTCTGAGTGTTGTCATTCTAGTATTGAGGCAACTGAGGTGGTGTTAGAAAACCTATGGAAAGAGATGAATTTCCTTCAAACATAAACAAGTAAGAAACAGGGAATCTATCCAATTTTATGGACTACACAGAAAGAGCCATAAAACCTTTTATTATTAATTTGAACAATGAAGTTGGTAGTGTGTGGGTAAATTTCCCAGTTTAATAAACAATTTTTCAGCAGCTGGATAAGGATTGCTTCCGGCATTTGCATCCTCCCTCCCAAACCTCAAGCCTAACAAGCACCCATCAGCATACACTGACTAGTCACCCAAATGATTTGAATACATTAGTTAGTGGCTATATCCCTGTACAACTTTTACCATCCTTGGTTTCTTGTCTTTTATTTTTGAAAGCAGTGCATTCATTGTTCTACCAGTCTCAGTAATGTCCTGAAAGAGATAAAAAACCAAATTATCCTTCAAGTCTGAAAGGAAAACCAGACTATCACTGGATTAAATTAGAGCATGCAAACTTAGCAGCCCAGTAACATAATTAATTATTGTTTTATGTGTAATATGTATTAACTTGAAAAGCAGGGAGAAAAAAGTCCATGTCATTCCCC
>NW_008238440.1:561723-582260 GCF_000691975.1 Corvus brachyrhynchos
AAATTATACAGCCAGGAAAAGCACACTAAAAGCTTCAGGTCCAAGGAAGTTGCATTGATCTTCAAAGGAGCTTGTCACTTGAACTATTGACTTTACTTTGGTGCTTTCTGAAGAATCTTTCTTGAAGTATTTATGGAATCTTAAAATATGGTGATATAAGCACCTATGTCAGGTCTGTATATTACTCTCTGTGTGGCATTGGTACTCTAGAACCATACTGAATGAATCTGTTTAGTACGGTTCATTTCTGGGGGTTCTGGGATAAAATGGGGAAATAGGATGTTTAGAAGCACTCATTACTGGTGGCTTTAAGTTTCCACTGAGATCAGTGGGAATTACTCACAGTTTCAAAACCCAGTATCTTAAAACAGTTTTAAGTGGTTAAGTAAGTATGCAGTATCAAAATCTTAATAAAGATGGATTTCCTGGAAGATACACAAGAACAGTTGCCCTCTAAAAGCTGGAGATGCTAATTCATACCTTCCCATTTAGTGTAGACAGTTCCTCTCCAACAAACCGGATTTTTTCTGTAGGTGAATCATTCTAGAAGGAGAAAGAAGAGATAGAAGTCACATAAAACATGCCCAAAACTGTTATCCTGTATGTGTATGAAAGGTGTGCTGCTCTTGCTTTTTTCCAAGAGGAAGGAGTCTGAGACCTGCCCCTGGCTGTGTCACATTCAGTGTTCTGCTGTATGTTTGTTCCAGTGAATGTATAATATCCACCCTTTGGGGCAGATAAGTAAATCAGTTCCTTTTCCGTAATTTGAACAGGATGTATGCATAAACTCGATTTTTGTGGAGTTTTCATGCAAACTACCAGTATTTAAAATGCCAGTCTACAGAGAGACTCAATTTTCCAAAGAAAAGAAAGTTGCTTACACAGTAGCTTTTAATTCTGACAAAATCCACGGTAACAGGCACAGATTTATCAGCATTTTGATTTAGTGCCTTTATGTGGTCCAGCAAATCAGCAAAGAATTTATAACCTCCTTTAAGGACACAGAGTGCAACAATGTGATGACCCCCCATGTCTTGCATGGTATCTCTAGCCAAACGTTCTGTCCTGGGAGGGGGGAAAAAAAAAAAAGGAAATTCTGGAAAGTGTTTTGTATATCATAGTTGTTTGTCCATATATTAAGGAGAGTTCAAGTAAAAATTCTTATCTTGCTGTTAGATTTTTATAACTAACAAATTGTGACCACAGCAAGTCATAGAAAAGTTAGTTACGTATTTGCAGGGCACAAGATGATTTAATCCATAAACCTAAGTATTGCAGGATACATGGGCTTAAAGATATTTGAGGGAACATGGAAGCTTAACTGGGCTTGTAGAGGAATCCTCTCCATAAACCCCCTCCTGTGTTAGACTTTAGGACAGAAGTGTTAGGGCTGCAGGGTTTCCATATTTCTCATGGGCTGTGCAGGGCAGGACCTCAGTCTTTTCATTTGGAGGGACAATTGGCATCACTGTCACTATTCTTTGCTGTTTACCCTCATACCTGTCCAGGGTGAGTCCATGAGGAATGAAGATTCTTTCTAAATCTTCTTCATAATGCTTAAGAATACAAAAGAGATTTTTGTTGTAGCTGCTTTCTTCATCTCTTACCTGCAAGGGAAAGGGAAGTAGCTCTAAGAGTAGCCACAGAGCCATACAAGAAAAAGCTCTCCAGTCTCTGATAGTGTGAAGAAAAAATTCCTCGCCCCTAATAATGTGTCAAAATAAAAATATTTCTAAGAGTTTTTGATCTCTCTGCTAGAACAATTCACACTCCGATAACTCAGGAGCTAGTGGCTGAGTTGTGAATGGATAACAACTACTTTGCCCCAGTCATTATGAGATAAATTCTTGGCCATCATCAACTCATTAAAAAAGCCACTCAAAACAGTAACCTCCATTCTTGTTCCATTTCCCCTTCTGGAGAGCTCAGTAGCTTGCTTGTGTGGTAGACAAGCAAAAATTAAAATGTAACGCAAGCGGATTGGGATTACAGGTCAGCATGTGACTTTGGGATGCTGCTTTACCTTGGCCATAGTTTTTCACTGTGTGACAGAGAAAACTCTGCCTCCTAAGCATGAATTCACAGCTGAACTTTTGACAATCCAGCTGTTAGCTGTCTCAGAGGAGAGGGGAGATGGCTCACCCCAAAGGAGAAGCTTTGGGATGGCAGTGGGAAGAGGAGAAGCTGCAGAGGGTGCCTATAGGCGGGAAGCAGTTGTGCTGTCTGCCCTTGGAGCAGAGTGCTCCTCATCGTGGCTGGCTATGGCTACGTCCCACGGATCCAGGCCTTAACCCTTTTGCCTACAGGATTTAGGATTACAGTTCTTTATTCAATGTGCTGGTTTCAGGTTGTTGCACCCAGAGGTGTCTGCATGTCTAGAAGCTCCATAATCTCCATTTGGGTTTCTCTTCTGGACCCAAACAGATCTGTGTCTTTGGATTCTACCTCCCTTCAAGACATTAATGGATGCTTTGTTCATTTATAAAGTGGTGGTACAAAACCAGTCAAGGAAAAATACAAGGAAGTATTTAGTAAGTATTTAGTAAGTTTTAGAAGTAAGTTAAGAAAACCCCCTCAAATTTGTGAGATTTTTTCACACCTGATATTGCCCTGCTGTTGTTAAAAATACAGAACAAACTGAAAGGAAAATTCAGAGCTGGCTCAAAGCTTCACTAGTGCAAAATAGGTTATCTACACACTGTCAGGATTTCCAGGATTGTCCCGGGATTAAAGTATGCACGAGACGTTGCTGAGATGATTTATTGCTGCATCAGTCTCATGTTTATTGAAGGGTGAGACAGAAGAGTCATTACAAACAGCATCTCTAATCAAAAAGGCAGTAGTCACAGTAACAATAGCAGAAGCAGTAGGCCTGGCAGCTGCAGCAGGTACAGATGCCAGGCAGCAGCAATTCAGTGAGGTAGCAACAGCTTACTGGAGAAGCAGCAGCTCACTATATCCCTACAAGGCTTTTTATAACTTTTTTAGCCAATAAGCAAATGCCACAAAACTTGCTACACATTTGTACCAATCAACACTGTATAATTTTGCCGCAGTGTGTACTTTCTTATCCAATAAACATGTTGCTATTATAGCCTATTGCACAAGCTTATACTAATACATCTTAACTTTCTAGCAAGCTTTACTATAAAACTTATTATTAAACTCAAAACTCTTTACTCTTTTATTTATCACTATTATTTCTTGTATAAAGTATATTTTTACTACATTTCTACTCTTATATGGCATATTTATTTCAAAACTACAAAACTGCATTTGCTTTAATTTTGTAAAAGCTTATTGCTCCAAGTCAGGCAGTTTTCACCAAGGAAATGTATCTATTTCTATCTGCTCAAGCACAATGTCGTTTATGTATTCTGTCAGCACCTGTGGGCTCTCTGTGAGAGAGCTCCCTGCAACTTCATTTCCCACAGCACACCAGTTGCATTCCACCCAGCTCAGTGAAGTGTCTTGCTAAAAGCACAGAGCTGTGGTCTTGGCAGTAATAGCATAAAGTATTGCTAACAACAACACATTCAAACTCTTTAGAGAGATGAATTGTTTTTAATTCTCCTTTTCTTTAGCATAGGAGAGATGAGTGCTTAGGAGGAAAAGAAAAATGGACTGCAGGGAACAGTAGTAGGTTATTACTTGCAAAACTCACAGCAGCCAAAAATGAAATAACCAATTACTGCCATTTATTTTAAATTGGCCATGAATGGCTTCCTGCATTTAAAGATAAAACTAGGGACAGGTGTTAAAGGAAATTTCAGAGAACAGATTATAGTAGCACAAGGCAATGGATGTAGAATCTCGTCCTGGCTGGACTAACCGTGTTCTGCAAGTACTCAAAATGGATCGGTCCTAATGGTCCAAGGCACATGTGCAGAATGACCTTGCAGCTGAGCCCTGGGTGGGTGGCAACAGTGCTGTTCTGCCTGGTTTAGTCACTATTTTCTTCATGGCTGAAGTAGTGCAGTGCAAGCTTAGGTTCAGGGTTGTTTTTAGATGAAGTTTGTTTGTGCCTTGTTGATCGTGGAGAGACGCTGGCAGTGACACTGGGGTCTGCTTTAGTGAGTGCAGAGCTGCTCATGGTTTGATGTTCTATTGACCCAGCTGGACAGCTCAAAACTGGCACATTTCTGCCTCTGGGAGGTTGCTAGTGGTGAATACACAGGCAGGATATGGGATTAATTTAATTAGAAGCATTGGTCAAAGACAATGATTATTTGAGACTACTCGAACACATAAACATCATTATCATTTGAAGTATCAAAGCACCTTAAAGGATAGTCACTGACACCAGTATAAAAAGTACTGTTTGTTTTGTTGTTGGGTTTGTTTTTTCTTCAAGATCCCCATGTCTATTGCATTCTACTTAACTGCAGCTTAAATGCAGTGATAATGCTCCCTGCAATTTGAGCAGCTTCTTTTGCCTTATCATGATACTGATTGCATTTTTAATGGACTTTACAATCTGCTTTTGCATTTATAAAAGCACAGCATTTCATCTGCAGAGCAAGTTAAAGGTCAGCCTTCTTGCCAATAAGCTGAGCTTCCTGCTGCACTTGATGAGTGACACCACAACTTCTGCAGCTCAAGTGAGGGATGAGCTTTGTCCATGCTGATGTAACAGTGGAATAAAGGATATCTCGAGGCATACAGGTGTGCATAGTCATTACTGCTTAGAGCTACTCCAGCAGTGCAGCTTTGTAGCTGGTACTTGTTTAGCAGCTGTGCTCATTGAGATTCTTGGGTACAAACAATATCTGCTACAATAATATCCTCTGTATGAAGCATTTTTTAAGGCCTAATGAAAGGTTCAAACCCAGAACTTTAAGGATTGCTTCCGTTTGAGCAGCACATCACTACAGCAACCTGCTGCATACGCCTTACAGGCTCATGAAAGTGTTTGCATTGCGACACATGCTGAATAATACAGTGACAGCCCATAATAATAAAGCAGTCTACTAAACTATCATACAAAATCATTAAATTTTTAAATCATGAGTTTATAACTTGAGCCATTAGTTGTTTAATTTAGTTTCAGTCTCATCTGTTGTTCAATTACTGATGTAGATTTCTGAGTTTAAGGGGAAAAAACAACAAAATGAACTACAGCAATGTGATACAGTAAAGGAATTCATAAATAGTTTCATCAGCACAGAATGAAAAAACATGAATATAGGTATGGTAAAGTCAAAGAATGTCTTACATTTGTAGAAAAGTGAGTCTATTAGATGCCTCTGCTCTGAAAGCCATCTTTTCTGTGGAGTAAATATAAGAACCAAGGCCTTTCATTAGTCAGTATTTCTAGTTCTGCTATTTTTGCTGAAGCTGACCTTTTTCCCCCCAGCCAAAGCTCCCTTCAGGCAAATAACCAAACAAGAGCATTATGCTTTCTTACCTGCAGTCCATGAGCCATAGTCCCTCTTTGAACTGTGCTCATGCAAAATGAGTTGGTGTTACTGCTGCAGTTTGGCTCGCTCTGTTTTCATCTTCCGGTCAGATCATGACTTGCTTCTAAAAGGTCAAAGCTGCCATCTTTCCTGCAGGAAGCATTACTTCCTTCTACTAATGCACTGACATCACAATCCCAGGTTTTTACCTAATCAGATTAACCAGAAATAAAATAGGCTTGAGGCCTGCTGTAACCACTGAGAGTAAAGACGTGGGGAACGAGGGAGATGCAAAAACAAAGCTCGTGAATCAAATTAGTGGGAAGGAATAGGTAGAATAGTGGGGTTTTTAATTGAAAACACACGTCAGATACTTGGTAGTAGCAGGTGGTGTACACATCAGTGGTGTATGTGTAAAAGGTAAGTTTGTATACTGTTTTCTGCCACAGCGTTTGTTTACACAATCCATTGTTGTGACAAAGTCTATGTCTTTTTAAATTCATGCCATAACTTGCTGTCAGAAAATGTCAGTCAGAGATAAAGCAGAGTAAACAAAGCCATATTTTTAAAAGGGGCTTGAAGGAGAGGTCTGCAGCTGTTGAGATGTGGTGAACCTTGTCTGCCATTCTTCCAGGCCACCCTTTCATAAAACGAGAGGGTGATAGTTCCAGTAACATGCTTCACATCATTTAAAATCAAATCATGCTGACATTCCCTGTAATCTGATTTGTCTACCAAACTGCACTATTATCTGGGATTAACATGAAAGCCTGAAGTTTCTAAAAATTAATCCTACTTGCAAAATGAGCTAAAACCAGCTGGCATGCAACATATTACAGGATGTTCTTGCTAGATGGGGCACATTTTATTAATTCAGCTAGTTTAGTGTTCTCTTGGTGAGGGAGCACAGCAGCTAATGAAAGGAGATTTCTTTTGTTTCTTTGCAGTCTCACAGTTCTCTTCAAGTGTGGCTGCTAACACCTGGGATAATGTAGAAAGTCTGCTCCAATGGATTAATGGGCATATCCACAACTTTAAGTGGTACATTAAATAGTAGTTCTGTTAGGGAACTATTAATGCCTTGAGGCTACCTGACCCCTATTTGATGTAGTTAGCAGGACCTTCCTTCTATGAATTCCCTACTGTATTTCCTATACACCTGTGAGCTCCATATCCTGAGAAAAGCCTTGCTTTTCTAAATCCTAGTGTAAGGTGGCCCTTTCTAGCTGACACACTTGTTGGTTGATTCTCATGTAGTTCTCCACATTTAAACAGAATTTAGCCTAGTTTTGCTAAAATCAACAGCATGAATGCAACTACTTGTTTGAAGCCTCTTTCTAATCAGGGCACTTATTATTTGGACTACTCTCAGTTTACCATTTCCAGCAGTCGAACTGAGCACAGTCTCTGAAATTATAGTGATGAAATAAACATTGTATGCATATCTGGTATGATCTGTAGCTCCCAGCTTATCTGTGCCATGTTTTAAAATGCCCTGTTCTTCTCCCAGTGAGGGAATTATTTTTGTGTGTAATCTCTGTATAGGGAAACCTTGACTACAGATCACTCCTCCTTGGCAGCCTGCTCTCTGAAAGGCCACTTGAAAATATTCTCCCATGTAATGTATTTGCTTTGGTTCTGGATATTAGAAGGCCACCTTTGCTGTGTAAATTTTATAACCCCCTGAAGTCTTTACTCGAGGCAAGTTCGATTCCACATTACTCACATTTCTGGAAACTGTACATCACAGCTTGCACATCTTTGTGTCTCCTTTAGGCTCTGTACTGTTAGATCTGATCTGAACTGGGCCCAGTTCTAAAGTCCTGCTTAATTCTGTTTTGGAAAAGGGTTGTAGAAAATCCCTCTCACTGACTTACTTTTGTGTTTTAGCTGCATGGGGAATATTAGCTGAGTGACAAATGAGCAGTGATTTTGTTGATTAGAGCCCATGTTTACTCTTTCATTAAACTTTAAGCTGGTTCAAGAAGTCTCTGCCTACTCCATTTGAAAACTACTTCCCAGATCGTACTTGTTCAAATGAATACAGGCTTCTCAGTAAATTCCACAGAACCATGATAGTAACCACGTACCAGAATCACCTGGCAAGTACTTGAAACACCAATGAATGTGTTAGTGGTATCAATTAGTACTTTGCATTATGAAAGTTACAGTTACAGTGAATGTTTTCATTGTCACATTCTGAAGAAAAAGTATTCACAGGTAAAACTTTTATGCTAAAGCAGCCCTTTGTCATTGCCAAATAATGAAAATAGAATGTAGCCAGCTGGCATCCTTGGACGGCTTCTCTCTTGTAAATTATGTGATCATACTCCGATAAGAAAGAACAGAAAAGTTTAGGTGTGTATGTATTTGTTCCATATAGGAATCTCAAGTGCATTGTTTCAAAATTAAGTGTTCTGAGGAAACCAAGTCAGGTTTCAATCTATTGCACTTATCTAGATAATAGGGTGCTGAAAGAGTCAATAAGTGTAGCCCACACAAACAGACTGGAAATTAATTAGATCAGCACTGATAGCTCGGTAAACGGCAGCCAGACAATACAGAACAGCACTGCTCTTGCCCTTGCATCTATTCTCAAAACTATTGAATCAGTAACTACTTTTCTCAGGACACGATTTTGTTGTTTCTATACCTGAGTTTGCTAAACAGGTTTACATTCTATTACAGTTAGGAGTGACTGGCCTTGAGGCTGCTTCAATCATTTTACAGGTCCTCCAGGAACATTGTAAAGACACCAATAAAGTCGTGGCGGGCATTTGCCATTAGTTCTTTTCATTCAGGAAGCAAACATCTGCAGCTGGATGTGCTGCACAGCTGTGCTTCGGTTACCAGGCCCTGCAGACCAAGCTCGGGACGTGCCACGAGAGGGCAGCGCCGGCCAAGGGGAGCGCGGGCCGCGCGTCCCAGCGGTGCTGGGGTCAGGCTGGAAGTCAGGGAAGGGTTCTTTCCACACAGGGTGCTGGGCACTGCCCCGGCTCCCCAGGGAATGGGCACGGCCCCAAGGCTGCCAGAGCTCCAGGAGCGTTTGGGCAGCGCTGCCAGGGATGCACAGGGTGGGACTGGTGGGGTGTCTTTGCAGGGATAGGGGCTGAGCTGGATGATCCAATGGAGAAGGATGGAGAGGGACTGTTTCCACGGAAGGGCATGTAGTGTTAGGACATTAGCTCAGTTGTTTGGAACATGGTGCTAATAATGCCAAGGTGTAGGTTTGGACCCTGTATGGGCCATTCATTTCAGAGATGGACTTGCTAATCCTTGTGGGTTCCTTCCAACTCAATAATCTGTGATCCTGTGACATGGGGAAATGGATTCACACTGACAGAGACAGGGTTAGATGGGATATTAGGAAGAAATTCTTCCCTGTGAGGGTGGGCAGGCCCTGGCACAGGGTGCCCAGAGCAGCTGTGGCTGCAGCCTGGGACAGTGGAAGGTGTCCCTGCCCCTGGCAGGGGTGGCACTGGATGGGCTTTAAGGTCCTTCCCAAGATAAACCATTCCATGATTCTGTGATTCTGTCATCCCTACAGGTCCTTTCCACCTCTGAGTATTCTGTGATTCTGTGAAATATTTACACCAGTTCCAAATTTGTATAATTGTGGATTACAAAAAAACTGCTCTGATCTGCACCACTGAAGACCTGACCCATGGGCTCCAAGTTCCAAGTGGCTGATAAAACCTTAAATTAAAACTGGGCACTTGTATTCAGTGACTGATGGGTTTTTAGGCAAACTGATCAATACACTTTGCAATGGCTCAACTTCAGTAATCCTTAGACCATGCTAAATCTGCTTTTTTTTTTGATTGGCACTTTGAAGTCTTAGATAAGACCAGCTGCTTAATTGGTTTGCTAAAAATCTGTTTGGAAAAAACACAGTGCATATTCCATGGTAAACAGTGCATGTTTACCATTAAAGACGAGAAGCAGTTGCACAAATTTCAGTCTCCTTATGTACTCCTTTAGATTATGTAGCTTTTTTACATAGAAAATTTAATGAATATGAACCTTCATACTTTCCGTATCTATTTTCTCTGGTCTGAATATGAGAATTTATTATTTTACTGAAATAGAAAAGTGATATGAATCTCATTCAGTATTGGATATTTATAAATGTTGTGCATTAAATGTTTTTGTTTTACAACTCATCTGATAACCCCAACAAACCATCAATAACACTAGGAAGCACAGAATGGTGGATGACAGAACTGGAAGAAAACACCCTGTAGAAGATTACCTAGATTTTAAATTTGAATAATTCTTGAAAACATCCTGACACCAGTTCATAAGTAGATGAGTGATAAATTCTGCAAGCTCAGAAATTCTGATGCTCAACCTGGAGGAAAAGTGCAGTATTTATTGACAAAGTCTTTGAGGCCCTAACAGAAATGGTGGAGTGACTGTGTGAAGGCAACCTTTATATACCTTTTGCTACATTTGGTTTGTAGATAAGAAAAATATTTCAGTCTCCTGGACTGTCTATATTAGAATGTAATTTTGAGGGAGGGTCTGATTAGGACTGGGGCAACAGAGCAGAGACAAGGAATCAGGATTTCTGGATTTTATTCCCAGCTCAGACACACAGTTTATTTACTGTATTCCCGTGGTCAATTTATTTTCCTGACTGCTCCTATTATACCTCTGACCTCCCTCTGTGCCTGCTTTCTCCCACTGCCTCTTGTAATGAGCTGACCTCAGTGTTTGAGACTTCTCTGCCCTGGGCTGCACGGGTCCTGGTCAGTTTTGGGGACGTGCCTTCCAAGAAGCCCCACTGATGTCATCACTGGTGGTCAAAGCATGGTTTGATAAAAGACTGTGACCTGTTTACTTGCATGTGAAGCTCCAGCTGTTGCAGTTTAATGTGCCTGTGAGCAAACAGGAGCTGCTCCATGCGTGCCATGGTGTGCAGTGTGTCTGATCCTGTTCCCCCACCCCCCACAGCTGGATGGGTTGTTTTACCTCGGGAGCAATGGGTGGTCCGGGAATCAGCCTGCTCTGCTCTTGGAGAGCTGGACTCCTCTCCACTACAGAGATGTTTAATAAAAATATTTGTTAAACAATGGCTTTATCTGAGTGTGTGATCACAGCTGTTTTATTTTAGCAACGTAACAGCAATAACAATTAAATCCATATTTCTCCTTGGATATTTATTTTCCTGAATTCATTCTCAGTGTGGTGAAAGAATTCAGTGTGAATTGCTGAGTTAAAATAGAACTGCTTGCAGTGGATTTCAGATTGCTTGTATTACCTTAGTATGATTTTACTATTACTTGAGGCATTAAACTAGTATAAAAATACATACCACAGGGAGCCCATGTTTTGAAATATTCTAAAATTCTTCTTCATAATCACTATTTTTAATTTTAACATTGTTCTATTCTGCAAAGCCATGTTTGACTCTTAGGAGAACAAAGTGCCATCTTCCCATAACAGCATGTAAGAAAAATGTGGACTATGCATTTTGGTAAAATAATAATAATAATAATAATAAAGCCCTTTTACAATACCATGCAACTACTGCATTCAAGTGAAGATAGCTCATCTCTAAATCTCAGTTTTATAAACCCATTTATTTCAGTATTTCCAATGCCTTCTGTTGAGATGTTTGGTATTGAAGATGACACTTTTGTAGGAACTGGCTTAGAAAGATTTTACTGCTGCTACTTATGTTCCTTATAGGCCATGGCAGTGGAACCCACCTCCAGTGTCATTAGCTGTGCAGGCTTACCCTCAATGTGAAAAGCAAATTCAGTGCTGGTCAGTACAGATTCGTAAGACAGTGGAGGGAACAAAGAGAAAGTTTCTGTTAATGATTCTTAAGTTTTCAATTCCTTTGTCAGACACAAAAATAAGCAAGCTCTACTTTCAACATAGATCACTTTTATCCCCATTAGAGATAAGGAAAAGTCCTTCCTTAACTGAAATGAAGGGATTATGCCCTGAATGCACATTTCTATTGGAGTCCTCTGCAGCAAAATGTCCAGAAATTCAGAGCAGTTCACCACATTTTTATCCTGCACATATACCTGAATTCAGGTAATTGCTTTTTTTCAGTCTTACACAACATACATCCCAGACTGGCAGATTTTCTATCTTCTTAATACATATATTTTGCTAACTTAAAAATGAAACATGGCAGGTCCATAGCAATTGACAGCTGTTACTGAAACAGGACAGGAAACTGGAAGGATTCTGGAGTCTTCCTATGTTTGGTGTTGGATTACTCTCAAGTAAATCCTCCAGTGTTAGTAAATAATGTAGATTTCTCATGAAGCCTCCTTAGGCAAATTTTGAAAAAAGCAGTCATTCTGAAAAAGAATAAATTCTCAGTGCTGATATTTCTGAAACTGATTTACTTGTCCTTTCAAAAATATTTTGTTAGTGTTTAGAAAAGGTGCAAACCCCAATCATCATTGTAACAAGTGTCTTTGTCTCTGCTTTCCTTCTTAAGTCATCATTTTAAGCTGGTGTAAGGCCAAGTGTTGTTTATGTAAAATATATAAAGGGGTACAATTTAAATTTCCTGTCCTATGCAGTCATATGGGAAATACTTTATCCTATACAGAACCATGCATTTAACATGGGAC
Source organism: Corvus brachyrhynchos (assembly GCF_000691975.1). Lineage (NCBI taxonomy): Eukaryota > Metazoa > Chordata > Aves > Passeriformes > Corvidae > Corvus > Corvus brachyrhynchos. The sequence goes on from NW_008238440.1 coordinate 573,725, forward strand.
CAAATATGGAATATTTGGTATAAGCCATCTCATTGAAATCAGTTAGGTTTTTAAGGGATTTAAGCGAATTAGAGCACACCTCTCAGCATTTCTGAATTCACTAGCCTGCCACTGACAGCCAGCTCATATTCCCCAGTCAGTATGTCCCAGGTTTTCAGGCCTAAGTATTGGAATTACTTGTATGTCACCTTTACTCTGACCACAATTTGAAAAACAAGTATGTAGTTTCGTGATTATACAGAGAGAAGTAGGTTATATAAAAGATTCTTAATGAAACACATTGTTTCATGGTTCCCTTATGTCATATAATGGTCTTGATCTGTGAGAAAAGTAATAAAACCCAAATCTAAATGGTTGAAAATTAATGTGGTTCTACTGTAGTTAATCTACTCTACTTTAAGAGATGTGTTCACTCATAGTTAAACCTATGCCATAGTCTGTTTAGAGTGGAATTAGTGTTATCTAAATTTTAACCCTCAAATAATACTAATATTTAAAATCTAATAGTTAAGGCTTGTGCTTGTTTATGTCAGATTGTTTTGCTTGAAAGAGATTTATAAAATCCAAATTTTTAATTTATAAACAGTCTTGTTCCATCTAAAAATGTTTATCCACTTTTCCAGCCTGAAATACTGCTGTACTTGCACTGCTCTTGTGTGCCCCAAACTCAGCAAAATAAATTCTCTATTCACTCTCATAATGACAGCGAGTGTGTTATTCAATGAGAACAAGTCAGGTTTGTTTCCAGCTCTCCTTGAGGCACCTTGGCTCAGAGCAGAGACCTTGTATGTCACCAAAAGGATCTTCCACGCCTGTTAATCAAAACCACGCAAGTTGTCACGGCACAGTGGACACAGCAACTGGCTTTCGCTCTGTTCAGCTCTTCACAAGAGTAGGTCATAATGAAGCTAAAAACCGTGGTTGAATATTAATGAAGGCAATTCATTCTTCACTCCTTATCTAGTCTTTTCCACATTTCATTTGAGTGTATGCCAAAACTGACATAAAACTAATAACTCAGAGGGAGCCCTGTTACGTAAAGCTGTGCAATGCTCTCATGTGACATGACAATTTACTTGTCTTTGTGCATTGCTGCTGCTGTAAACGTGCATTTCAGAAAGGGCCATGCAGCACTGACTGGAAAAACCTGACTTTGTAGAAGATGTGATGTAGTGGTAATGAAGAGAAACCAGGATGGAAGGCCATGGGTTCACTCAGTCTGTCCACAAATCTAAAAATGCAGCACTGTGTGGTAAAGCTGGAAAACCTTTAATATCTTGGTTTTTACTAGCAGAAAAAAAGAAAGTTAAAGTCATGGAAGACAGCTGTGATAATTTTGGTCATTTTTAGACATGTTAAGTTTTCATTATAGCAATTATTCTTTTAATTATCTTTTAAACCAGCTTCCTTTGTAAAACATCATCCACCGTGACTGGCTTTTCAAAAATGCCTTTAATCAGTAGGGGTTCAATTTGGAAAAACACAGAACTCTGCATTAAGGACTATCCCTCTTGAAGGCATATGAAACTTCAGGCCTGTGCTAAGGTTTCAGTCTAGCTTCAAACATGGTGCTAAAGAAGCTCGAATGATTGAGGCACAGAGTAAACTGGAATTGAAAAGCCCTCATATGCAGCTTTTCTGCCTCTCGTCTCCTAAGGGGATGTGTGTGAGAATGGCAGAAGGGAGACCTGTCTAGGTGTCATAGCCAGAAACTGGGACATTGAGAACTTCACTATTCTAGTTCAAAAAATTCCATGCTGTCAGTAGGAGGCTGTAACAGCAGAGTTTTTGTGTGGATAATACGGTGCATACGGTGAGTCTGCTCAGGCAAAACAAGACAAGCTCTTAAAAGAAAAATAAGTTTTTGGAAAGCTAGGGGGTGTAATAGTCCTGTCAGCTGTGTCAATGGGCTAAAAGCAAAGGCTTTGTGAGTTAAAACACACAGTATGTTGTTATGTTTAAGTGTATTAAAAAAAAAAAAAAAATCCATCATTTCAAGCTGTGTTTTTATCTGGGAGCTAGAAAAGGTTGAGGAATAGGCTGCCAGAGATCAGCAGGGGCAACTGCTGCCTAAAAGAGCCAAGCAGGGTAACACATGGGCTGAGGTGAGCAAAACAGGTCTGGGGAAGGGACTGGGGTCAACCAGGAGTCCAGATCACCAGGAAGGTTTGTGGTGCAGGTCCAAGCTCAAGCTGGGAAGTCAGTCCACAGGTGAGGTCCAGTGCTCACCAGGCCAGTCCACAGCAACAAGACAGATTAGTCCAAGCTGGGGACAGGTGCTCATGGACACGGCTCTGACAAGGAATAGAAGCCCAGTCCAGAGCTTGAAAGGAGCTGCTGCACCCCACATGAGACTGGCCATGGTCAGTGAGGCTGATAGGGCACACAGGGGACCCAACTGCAGCAGGTTTTCTCTTTAAAGGAGCTCTGAAGAGTCAGAGTCAATCAGAAGAGGAAAATCACAAATAAACCTTTGATAGTTTTTAATGTAATACTTGTGCATGTCTGAAAGACTGAAAAAAATTGAAAAAAGTTTTATTTACCAAGAGAGTTACAAGATCACACAAGATCTGTTCAAATGAAAGAGGAAATAGTAATTCCCAGAAACTGACATTAACCATTCAGGTTTAGCACTGAGGCAGTGGGGTAATTAACAAGAATCTTAATTTGTTTCCATTAAATACTTCCACAGCTATGCATCTTCAGAGGAAGTGAGGAGATAAATGCTGTGATGTAGCACAGGGCAGCCGGTTTGGATCCTTGTCCCCATATATGCTGAAGGAGCACTAGAGCAATTATTCCTATGTAGGCATGTTCAGGCAGCCCATCATCATAAAGTTAATAGAAAGCAGATATAGCTCTCAAATACGTAGAACTACATACCTCCCAAGCCTTGTCAGAGAGGTCATTTATATTTCTATGTGGAATTATTTTCAGAAAGAAATTTAAAAGATCAACCTAATCTTTCATTTACATGTTTTTCCTTGCTAACTTGGATTATGACAGGTCTTTTATGTGTACTTTTGCATCCTGCATCTGTGTACAACAACCCTTGAGAAGAGAGGGGGCAGGTTTCCCATAGCTCCCAGGACTTACTGGAACAGTGAAAACTTCAAAACTGAAATAGTTCTGTAAGAGAAACTTCATGTAAGCACTTCCCTGAGAAATGGGAGATCATATCTGCAAAAGGGAGTTTCAAAACCAGTATCTGAGAGACAGGAGTAAAAATTGATAGCCAACAAGTAATTTATGTGGTGACAAATTTTTCTGTCAGTTCTAAATGTAACTTGTCACACTGTATGACATTGATTTTTTATATTCCCTTTCCATGGTTTTCTACAGTGCTATTTGAAGGTAATAAAAAGTGGTGGTTTTTTTTCCTTTTTGGATAATACACTGGATTCTCAGCTTTGCTGCATAGATAGTAGCATGTGTGTTTTATTGAACATCCCTGGATAAACTTCCTTACTGCAATCCACAGGGAGGACAAACCTGTCTGACAAACCTGAACTGTGGTACAAGGATTGACCTAATCCCTCTTAGTCATGGCTAGGGACAACTTTGGGCCGTGTTGTGATACCTTGCTGTAACTGACACTACAGTTCTATTAACATGTCTCATTTCATAAGGAGTTAATCTGCCTGTGTAACAATATGTCCACATGGACTCAGTGCTGGGCTTACAGGACAGACTGAAAATCCCCTCTGAGGAACAATCTGTGTCTATTAATAGAGACATTGCTGTGTGGCAAAGGCAGATCAAATTCCTTATTCCAAAAGCAAAAAGAAGCAAATATTTTTGTATGTTTACTCTGTCTTAATATTTTTATTGCAAGCCTCTTTTCCTCCTCTCAGATGATGGTGGACTTCTTGAAATGGGGACTGTCTTTGGCTATTGAGCAGATGATCTTAATGTAAGGTGGTCAATCTTATGCCATAATGATAAAAATGATGATAAAGTGCTGCCTTGGGTACAAGTCAAAGGAAGAAACTAATTGTCAAAGTATCAGGAAAAATATGGAAGCTACTTTGTGCATATACTTTATTTTTTTGTTTGTTTGTTTCAGTGCATGTAGAAGAAGAAAATTAAGCAATATAAATTAAACAGTATTTTATAGTGAAGTAACTGTGAATGCAGTTAATTAGCACAAGGGAAATATGATCCTAAAAATAATGTTGGAAATGGAGTCTGGTTAAATAGATGATAATGCTTTTGCTGGCTGTATGACAAGCTCCAGTACGAGATGTCTAGTCTGTAGATTCCACCACTGAGTAACTCATTGCCATAATTCATGTAAAACAATACAATTTTATCATTCTCCTAATAAAATTAGCTACAAAATGGTTTTGTAGTGCAGCATTTATGCTGGCCTCTCAGCCCCAAAGGTTGGTGTATTGTCTGCATTAAATGTTTGAGTCACATTTGAAGGAAGAGTAACTGGATAAAAATGTCTTTGTTGGAAGTGTTTGCTTCCCAGGAGTGTAGGAGCTCGGGTGCTTAACCATAGTTCTGCAGCAGATGGTGAGCAGCCAAGCCACTAGAATGGGATGAGAATCTCTACTGTCAACTTTGGCTTGAGGGATGAAAACCACTCTTTTTGATAGGGAGGGGGTCTTTAATCTGCAGTGCAGCAATACATGTTCAGCTGCTTTTTAACTAAATGGTTTTATTTCCTACAGCATATGAAGTGTCTGTTTTGGGATAATAAGAACTAGCATTTTTATGCATACAAGTCTGGTTCTGCTGAAATCAGTGGCAAGATTATTTGATTTCAGTGGAATCAAGGCTTAGTCACTCCATTTAAATGTCAAATCACAATAGCAGGCATTTGTGCTTTGAGCAGTATCAACAGTGTTCCATGCTGAATTATCAACAGCATTATGTATTTTTACAGCAAAATCACATCTTGTCTTAGTTTCTGAGGTGGTGGGGAAAGGAATTCTGCTGGCTGGATGAACTCTGAAATGGTTTCACTCTGAACCAGTTGGGAGTCACAGGCCTGGAATGAGGGTCAGGAGAGCAGAAACCATCCTGGTTTGGCATGAAAGGGGTGAGACAGACATGAGGGACATGGAAACCATCAAGATGTCTGAATAAACAAATGAGCTAGACTTTAGCTGGAGTAAATCTGAGAAGATGCAATGAATTCAGTGAAACCTACTCTGGTTTACTCCAGGGCTACAGACTTTCCAGGGTTTGACTGATTTATATCATATAGTGGTTCTTTTCAAGTTTATCCCATCACTAATTATTTGTTGTATCTGAGGGTCTGACATATATTTTTGGAGGCCTTTTAAGAACTGATTTTACCAAGAAACCACAGGATTCATGATAATGTATTTTAGACTGTTTGGTGTCAGTGGTGGTTTTGTCTCTTTGAGGTTTGCTTTGTTCCAAAGCTGTGGGTTTAGTGGGAAAAGTCTTCACATAGCATCTGTTTTTTCATTGCCTGTTCCTGGTGATGTTTGCTGAAAAAAACCATAGCATTTCCAAGTTGCAAGTGAAAAGTGTGTGCCCTGTCAGGATCCTTCCCCCATCCTTGTTAGAGTGCAGGTATGCTACCCAAATCCTACTCAGAGCTCTCATTTTATAAATAGTGGCCAAAGTACAAAAGGCAAAACCTAAACAAAACCGAACATAAGTCTAAGAGCTATAAACCCAAACAGTCCATAAATCAAATGATAAGATACCACAAGATGAAGAATTCATTAATAACAAGTGTATAAGTTCACTTGGTAGCATGTTGGAAATATGCCACCTCCTGCAATTGATAATCAAATCCACCTGAGCTAGTGGTTTATGACTTAAATAATGTGAAATATTTTCCATCTACTGTATTAGAAGCTAGATTAGAGAAATCAAAAAGAAAGATTTAACTACTCAAGAAAATAAGAAGAGAAAGTTGTGTTTTCGCAGACATTTCCTTTGCAGTAAATCAATGATTGCCTCCTTTTAGAGTCCTCTTCGCTTATGGAGGAGGAGGTTACCTTTCATTTTTCAGAGGCAGTAAGATATTTCTGCTCTTCAAAATGTTGCCATAAACTAGGTATGTCTCAAATGGAGTCTAATTTCTCATTACCTTTCCAACCTTCAGCCTGTGCTGATTCCAAAATGAGGAATTTTTGAAAGGCAAGTTCAGAAGCAAACTGCATATTTTCAACAGCGCTCTCTGTTAAGTCAGATAAGAACATCTGTGAAATTTAAGGGGAACCTTCAAAAGTGTTCATGATCCACTGTTTTTTTGGTTTTTTTTTTTAGTTGGAAATTGACATAAATAAACCCAGGTCTGGACCCAAATGCATGCCTTCTTGAGACTTCATTTCTTTCATTAGTTTCTAACTTTTTGCTTGTTGGTGAGAGGTAAAAACCTTTCCGTGAACATGGCTTAGCTTTATCATCACGTGAAACTAGATGAAGTGCCCCTAACATAACACAGAGGAGATGCTGAGCACAACTAATTCACAGAAGTTGTGAGTCTCCGGGAGAAGACTGCAGTGTTATTCTTAAAATGCATTGCTTTTTCAAGTCTATTAATAAGATAAGCATAAGGAAACATGGTATCGTGTGTACGACTGTATGGCAGCAATTGTGTATTGCTGACTTTTTGCTTGTAACTAGCACATTTTACTTAACTATTTATGCAAATAATTTGATCTAAGTAAACCCTTTAGTTACATTCAAGTCTGAATGAGTTTTAATGGCTACATGTTTCCAGATGTTGGTTTTTCAGTGAACTGAACAGAAATACTAAATGCTATGCCTTGAATAAGACCAAGGCACAGGGTAGAAGTTTCCTCAGGATCCTTCAAAACAGCTCAGTTTTACCTAGTGATAGGAGAAAGCATTATTCCCAATGTGTAAAGAACTGACTACAGAATGTACTCTTTTCAAAAATGAGGAAAATAATAAAAAATTTCCTCCTGAAAATTTTCCAAGTAAGGAAGAGTAGTAGCAAGCCACAGTCTGTTTTAAATGCTGTTGGTTGGTGTTTTCTTAGACCTCCTAGGAGATTCTATTGAGGGAGATGAGAAGGGGTAAGTTGTCTAAAAACAGTAACTCCAGGTCAGAAATAATACTGAAATTGAGCAAATGAGCTGAAACACATTGGCTTTTTTTAGCATCATATGGATCAGTGACTATCAGCTGTCTTTGGAAAGGGATATGATATAAAGGATGATGTAATTCAAAGTAAATTCGTCTAAGTTGCTTTCTAGTGAAAAACCCTACATCAAAGTCAACCTCACAGCAATAAAAATTCGTACAATCTCTGCCATACCAAATGCTTAATCCAAACCCAAACTATTGTTTTATTTTGTTGGGTTCTGGAAACGTATTTCCCAACCATTAATTTATAACATTAAGTACTGGATGCTGTATAACAACAGTACACAAATGTGTACTATTTAACAGACACATGGTATCAGTTTCCCCTGCAATTTTTAATTTGAATTTCATGTCTTTTTCATGGGCTTCTAGAAGAGTGCTGCTGGGGGAGGCAACAAAGAAATGGAATAAATAAGACTATCCCTATATTTCTTGAGTTACAAATAACAGTTTTAAAGTAAAATAAAAGAAAAAAAAAAGTAAAAAGAAGAAGAGCAAGCTCCTTGATGTGTGGTGACTTGATGGACTCAGATCAGGTCACACCACAAGACCACTGGGCTTCACTTGCTCATCTCCTATAGCACTAAATTTCTTTCTTCTGCTTTTTATACAAGGAGTAGAGGCCTGTTGACTTAATTTCCAAGCCTGGGTAGGCCAGGTAGTATCTCTTGCCAGGCCCTCACACCATTTCAGTGAACTTAAAATGATCATCTCCTGAGCATCTCCAGGAGCTAGAGACCCAGAAATATCCTTGAGCTGAAAAAACCTGTCAGCTCTTCTCTGGACCAAGCCCTTAATGACTGTCCTGTTCTTGTAGTCTCCTTAGTCTCCCAGTGAACTGAGATTCTTTTCTTTTCCTTCTCACAAAGTCTCTTCAGCTCATAGTGAAAAGATCACAGGTATAATCATAATGTTTACTTCTAAACATTTTTTAGGCATTGCAGGAAACCCATCAACACCCAAAGATAGTTGTTTCTGGTAGATACTGAAGAACAGGGCAGACACACTGATACATTCCTAGAATAATTAACTCCCCAAATTATTTTATATTCAGGGCCTTTCTGAGCTCGAGGTTCATGTTTGTTAGATTTCTTCAATGAATTTGCTTAATCCCTTGCAAGCTTTTGTGATCTCCCAACACCCACAACATCCTGTGGCAAGAAAAGTGCTGAGGCAGTCTGTTGGTCTGATGGTTGTGCTGCTATTGTGTTTCTACAATGTGTGGGAATTAGCAGCTCTCTTCTACCTTCCTGCCCATTATCTTAGCCCAGGAACTCACTCAGATGTTGCCCAAGCACCAAACAAGGTTCTTGACTGATGCAAATGGAGATCAGTGGAATTAGACTGATTCATGAAATAGTGTGGTGCTATTGCTGCACAAAAGCAGTCTTGAGTTTGAGTTTGAGTTTGAGGTAAAATTTTTCCACCCAGT
>NW_008238440.1:582424-597923 GCF_000691975.1 Corvus brachyrhynchos
TCTACTGTAGAGACCTGTTGTCAGAACTGTGCCTTGCCTGGTGATCTAATCTATCCTGTCTGACTTTGCAGTGTTCTCACATGGCAAATATACAGGACATAAAGTGACACAAAGTCTTTCTTAAAAAGACCTCTGAATTTTTCATCCTGAGGGCATATGACATCTGTCGAAAGTCTGATTTCTGGTTGCTTGACAGTGGGAAAAAGAACGTACAGTTCAGAACATGGGTTCTGAAGCACTTCAGGGTAAAGTAGTCTTGGTATCTCTCAGATCTCACAGATAAGCATGGAAATGCATCCCATTGCATGGAACACCTCCTTTCTGCTCTGGTTTCCTTAAGATGACACTTCTATTTCATCCTCATTGCATAAATGTGGAATGTAACTTTATGTGCAGGAATCTTAAAGCCTTTAGAAGGTACTTGGTTGGGGAAGATTCTGTGAGAAGCTTCTGGAGGACTGCTTTCGGAAGACCTTGTTCAGATAACCTTTCTAAATGGAGTTAGAAGTGGGAAGAGTTTGTCAGAGTGGGTGCAGCCCATGCTTGCAGGAGTTCATGCAGAACTGCATCATTTAGTCAGACCTCACTGCCAGCAGTACTTTGTCTTCAGCAGCAATATGCTTAATGCTGGCTCTCTGCCCAAGGATGGAGCCTTCTTTCTTGGCAAATTTTGCAGCCTGCAGCCATGTCTTGCAGCCATGCTCCTGACCTGGATCTTGGCTGATTGAAAGCTAAATTCAGCATGTACCCTTTATCCTGGAAGTTCTGCCTTCTATCTTCCAGAAACTCAGCACATGTGTCCCACCTGGCTTGCTCCCTCCCAGTTTTAATTGCTTTTAATTCTGAGTATCAGCTCATCTTTTCCACTTATTTTTGCAGCAGACAGTTATTAATGGGAAAAAATGTTCCTGGTGTCTGGCTGTGGAGCGGATCGTGTTCCAGATACAAAGAATGACCTACTTTTGGTATGTGATGTGGCAGTTTTCCTCAGCTTCAACTGTATTTCAGTAGCACTTAGCACCCTCACCTAGCTCCTGCCACAGACTGTTTCCCACTACAGGAGTGTTCATTTTCAGTACAAAAATATCCCTAACAAAATGACAGGATACCCACATTGCTGCTTTTTAATGAAGCAGACTCTCCAATGTAAAATAGTCACTGTGGGTTTCGGTTTGGCTCAGAGGTGGCTTGCAATAAAATATTGAGCAGTAAAATGCTAGGATAGAGTAATACTACAGTAATACCAAACTGTGCATGCCTATCACATTTTATTCCTGCCCTTGAAGGGTTGCTCTGTTTTTACTTAGAGCGGGGGCTGTTTACCCCACTGGAAACTGTCCCTGTCAGATTCTATGTGTGCTAACTTTTGGAGGACTAAAGTGATCACTTGGCTCTCATTTGTGACCATAACTTGTATTTTTAGTTAAACAGCTCATAGGTTCATCTCCAGACACCTTTGGTGATGCTTCCTGGGGCAGACAGGGTGGAGGCTTTGGATGTCCTCACTCACAGAGTGCTCGGTGACATCATATGTAGGTGATGGAATGCCAGTTGTGGCTCACTTGTGCATAGGACTGTCAGCTAAAGCGGTTCCAAGGAGGTTATCTGTGCTGCACAATCAATCAATATATTCCTCTAGAACTCACCAAAATGCCCTTAAATGTCCTGGACAACTCTCCCATCTGTTTCTGATGCAGAAACATATTCTACTTCAAGAAGGACTGGGTCAGACCTGAAAGGTACAGAGTGCTGCTGATTAGTGTTCAGGATCTCCTCAGTTCTCTGCATGCTCATGCAGTTCTGACTGCTCAGAAATATGCAGGACCAAGTCAATACCTGCTGGCAGAGTCTTCAGGGTGAGCATCATCTTTGGTAGACAGCACTTGTTAACTGTTAACAAGTTCATAAACCCTCCATTTCCCACTTGATTGGTTCCACTGCTGGAAGTGTCGCCTTTTTGGAGGAACAAGAAGGTGTGACTCTCACTTCACAAATCCATTGACGGGGATCTTCTGTTACTGCCAATGGTTTTACTTGTTCTAACTTCACTGACATGGCCTAGGTTGGTTGTGATGATAATGAGAAGCACACGTTTTGAAGATTACCATCCAGATGGCAGAATAGATTTTTATTTATTATGAGCTGATAAATCAGCTATTATTCAATTGGCACAGAGCTGCAACAGTAATTACTTGGATATATTGAATGATTATGTCTAATGAAGGTGAATTTCTAATGACGGTTACATCCTGAAGTTCTTACTCATCGTGCAATAACAAGAGCTTTGAAAATTAGGAAAACTGTAGAGGAACCACCTTGTGAAAGCTTTCTTAAACAGTAAATTCTTCTCCTTTGTGTGTATGTGTTTTATTAAGTGGTGGATGGATAAAAATTTGGTTGACTTATTGTCCGTATGGGGACTAATATATTATGGACATTGCTAAATCATGTAAATACAAGAAAATAGTATGATTTTATTTATTCAGATGCAAAGAAAGCAAATAGTTGGAGGAAAGTATTTTGCATGATAACAGAGGAGCTAAAATACAGATTCTTGGTGATGTGCAGAACACTTCTCATGCTGTCTAACGATATGGAGCATGGCCTCAGACATTCATAAGCATTTTGTATCCTCCCTCCATACCAGCGGACACACAAGCTGCATTGTTACTTCTTCCTCTCAAACTCAGTAAGATTATATCCCAGTGAAATACCATCTTCTGTCTCTTGCTGAGGATCACAGAGGTGGGAAGGGTAGTGACTAGAACACTGTGCATTCTGGACTTGCTCTCTGGAGGAATGATTAGAATATCAAGGTCAGAAAAGAGTTGGGGCAGGACAGCTGTCTGGGGAATTAGGATAAAATATCTCTGGCAAGAGAGGGAAGGGAAAGTGAATGTGGATCTGAGCTGTGAACAGATGAGACCATTTGGGTAAAATGGGAGAGGGATTAATAAGAAATCAAAGGACTTAGGTAGATCCAGTATTTATTTATTTTGTTGAAACCTCTGAACTTGAGGTCTATAATCTCTTATCCCTCTTTTTTTTTTTTGCATAAATAAAAAACTCAAGACTGCAAAACACCGCAGACTTGCTACCTGTGCTACATACCTGCAAAATCTTTCCTTTGGCTTCAGTGGAAGCAGAATTATCTGTGCCTACTTAGTCCCTAAGCACTGCACAGCTATGATGATTGAAATAGTTTTATTTCCAGGCTGACTGGCACTGAGCCATTTCATTCTAGTCCGAGTTGTTGTATGTGCACAGGTTTGATGATTAATGACTCTTCTGCTTTCCAGACTGTTTCATTGAAACTGTCTCACTGTGAGATATATGTATTTTTCTTTTAAGACATTATCTTCTGCATTCCACCTTATGGCATTTTTATGTTTGAAACCTCATTTTTTAATAGTTTATGATAGATGTGAGTCTGTCACTTCATAAAACTTACAGTTAGTGGGATGTTCTGAACAGCAATGCTGCAGGCCTTCAGTCCTTCTGGTGGGCAGCATCAGCCTCTGTGGGGGCTTGAGTTGGTCATGCTTGTGCAGCTCTTACTGGCTCAGCAGTGCCAAAGAACTGGAGCAGGAACAGAGTTGTCCTAGACTGAAACTGAGATTTTTAATTCTGCTCACTCCTACCACAGAAGAAGAACAGTGATTGTTCACTGCTGCCAGTTTTGACAATCAGCTTTTTCTTACTGCATTAATTTTTAGTACAAACTCTTAGTGGGACTTTTAAAAGTCCAAATTTCATAAGAAATGTTTTCCCAGGCACACAGCAAATGTCAGGGTGAGAGCTACAGTTTTACTTTTCTGCAAGTCTTCAGTGCTGGTTTTTCCTCAGTAATGAACACAAATGCACAGTAATGAACTGTTTGTTTTTATCCTATGAAATACTGAAAAACCTGAGGTAGAATGGGGGTACATCTTACAAAGGACAGCACAAATAGAGCACAATACAACAATCAGTAATCCTTGCTTCCATTCAGGTCTCCATTTGTTATGAGGGATGCATTGGAAGGATATGCAGTGAGATAGATGGGACACTGAGCTGGGAAACCAAGATTTATACACTTGTTTCAGCTCAACCCTGACTGTCAATATAACTTCAAGCAGGACTTTTTGTTCTGTTTTTTATAGTCCCAGAGCGTAATTTTTCTCTTGTGCTAAGCACCTATCTTCCTTTCTTTTTCCTAGTGGTCTTAAGGTAATTTGATGTTTTTGGAAATGCAGTACCTTAGGCTGTATATATCTCAAAAGATTTAAATGCCAAAAAATTCATTGGGGAAGGATTGATTTCAAATGCCTTTGTGTAAGCTTCTGAAAGGTGATCAGCTAAGTCTTAACTAGACACAGTAACTTAGCTCTGTACTATTGTTCACATGGTTTAGTGGACAAGGTGGTATTGATGTAGTGGGCATTGAGTCAAGTTGGTGGTCTTGGAGGTCTTTTCCAACCTTTGTGTTTCTATTACTCTAAAAATAGGTACAGCAAGAGACAGGAGGGACTCCATGATTTTAAAAGAATGCAGGTTCCCACTTTAATGTTAAACTTTTAGGCACAGAAAGGTTGAGACAATTGCAGCCTTTAGCCTGTGTGTACCTTCCTGTGTTCCTGAGCATTGTTGGTCTCCACCCTTGCCAGCAGCCCCATTTATCCCTGCTTGCATAAATGCACATGCTTATGATATGTTTTGACACCTTGTAAAGGCCCTAAATGGTCCTGTACTGATTTTTAAGAAGGCCTCATTTCTCAGCATGTTTTTGACATCAATGACTGTTTGAGCATGAGGCACCTCTGCTGAAATTCAAGTCATCCGAACTGAATGGCCTTAGTCAGCTGACACATTTGCCATTTCTGTGCTGATTTCTCTTCATTTTCTAAAACCTGAAAGGTTCCACAGTCTGTCCCTGCTGACAGTTTATCAGCTGTGATGCATCCATAGCTGCATTAGCACTGATCATTTGGACAGTTAAAATGGGTGTGTAATTCTGTAGGTTTTGTGATTTTTACTAGGCATAGTAGATACTTATTTTCCCTTTCCACAGGGGAAAAATACATTTCCTGTATTAATGTTCATGTTTTCAGAGATGTATCACTTTAAAAATAAAGATTAATTGGTTTTGTTTGAAGCTTTTGGTAGACATCCAATCTATATGCTAATAAAGCACAGCAAACCAGGATGGCTGCAGTGTACTTCTGTCTCTGTGGATGATGATTTTTCGAGACAGCATATTTCAAAAAGCTATTAAAATGCTTTGTTTGTAACTTGAAGAGTATATACCATGAAGTCATTAAAACCTCTTTCATCATTGTTCTCGTTAAATTATCTTTAAAGGTCACTGTTATCTGGTACAGTGACGTCAAGGAGAGCGTCACGTGGCTGAGCAAGCAGCACTTGGCTCTAAATCATCCCCACTAATGGGACAGATTGGTGTGAGAGCTGTGGAAAAAAACTCCTTCCACGTTTATTACCCTGTGAGTTCAAGCCTGTGTTACTTGACTTGAGCTGCTGCTTACACAAAGTCGAGTGAATTTAATGATGAGGCTTCCAGTTGGGGCTGTTGGGCAGTTCTGGATTCCAAATACTGGAGAGGAATTCAGTGGCTTAAGTGAGCTTCAAGTATGCAAAATGTATATGTTGTAACCTATATTTGCCTACAGTTTTATTTCATCACATTTCATGTCTTTGCAAATTACAGACAAGAGATTCCCTTTCTTAGTCAAAAGCTTTTAAGAAAATTCTGACTCCAAGTTCCTTTTCCTGACAACAGCAGAGTATTTGTTGTGTGAAAAAGACTACACTGCACATGTTTTGGGAGGTGAATAGTGTATATTCAATGTGAAAGATTATGCAGTTGTTCTGTAGAGAACATTTTCTGTGGATTCAGCCTAATGAAACATATGCTTCTTATTATATCAAATACATTTTTTACAGTAACCATTTCAACATTATGAAAACGTTTAGATGTTTGCTCTATAATTTATATCCTTCTTCAAATGTCACCTCTTAAAACTCATAATCATTTTATGAAAAAATATTTCAGCTCTTTTAACAATTATTGTAATCAGAAAACAAAGGAAAGCCAGTCATATGTATTCCATCCCAAACCAGGTTTGACCTCATTCAGAACTAATAGGATATTTTTTATAAGCTTTAAAAAAAACCCCTAATAACATTAACCTACCACTCAATTCCATTAGTCTTCCTTAATTGTCTTCTGCAGTTGCTCTGTCTCTTCTGGGTTTCTCTCCCTGTAGAATACTCTGGGAGCCTCCAGAGCAGGGGAAGAATGGGGCACGTGAAGCCTGCGGTGCACTCTGGCTTTCTTTTCCAGTGTGCTCAGCAGGGCAGGAGGGAGGCACAGGATGGAGTCATGTATGAAGCCCTGGACTTTTTGCTTTGCTCTAAGGAAGACCAATATAGAGGTAAATCGTGCTTTAGGAATTAGGAGCTTCTCTTTGCTGGAATGCATCCTGTGGATTCAGATAGGAGGTCCAGGAATACACATTTTGGACTTTATTTCTTTAGTGTTGTAGGGCCTAATTCCCATTTTCCTCAAAGGGCAATGAGTCAGGACTTCACAATTTCCTGTCTCCTTAGATTTCTGTGTTCACTACAGTTGACTGCAAAACAGTTTTGAAGGGGGAAATTTTTTTAATGAACAAGTTTTAAATATTAAATAAAATCAGTGACATTTTATGAGTTATGCAGTTTTTCCTGACACCTTAATACCCTTCCAACAGTAAATCTTGTATTTTTCATTTACTTTCTTACTATATCAAACTACACAGGCTTTTAAAAATACACAAACTACTGAAACAAATTGCTGTGTTGTGGGTGTGCATTGCCTGTGGGTAATGTGATGAGAAGGAATAGTGAACAGCAGTTCTGTGATGTAATTAGATGATTTCTAGAGGTCCCTTCCATTCTGTGGTTCCACCCAACCATTTTGCTGTTCTGTGCAGACAGTTAGGACTTGCTTTTAGAGTGTATTAGGGAGAGGAGAGAAAAGGAGAGGAACAAGATCATTCTCTTGTTAAGCAATGTCACTTTACAAGCAAATTGATCACTATGGATCTACTCCTACAGTTTGTTAGTATGCCTTGTGTCAAAGCCTAGTTCTAACTTCATAGAATAAAACAATTGCCTTTATACTTCTGGTTTCCTTGAGATCCTTCTGATTTCCTTGTGGTAGAGTAACACATAAATGAAAGATGTAGGACAAAGGGCACAGGTCAGCACAGTGGAAGTGGGCAAGCAAGCTGAGATAGAAGGTAAATTTAAGCCCTCTTAAAAAACTGAGCAGAAAATTCTCACCTGTATGAACAAAGATGCAATATCTGTAGGCCTGTTTGGCAATACTGAACCAGTGAAGTGGGTAAAGAAATAACTTGGTTTGCTAATGGAGGATTCAGTAGGACTGTTTACATCATGCAGACTGCTTACCTGGGCAGAGAGTTCAGGAGAGAGTACATTAATTTTTCCTTTGCCAAGTAACTGAAGCAGGAGCTTATCTGAAATTAATTTTAGCTCAGTTCTCTGTTGCTGCTCAGGCTTTCTATACTTGCCTGCACCTGTAGTGCATTTAGTATGTGTCCAGGACTGAGACAGCTTCTCACTGAAAAATGCTGCTGCTTTGTGGTTGTTACTCAGTTCTGCTTTTACTCTACCCTGACAAACTGGCCATTTATTTATCCAGCTAGATGGAGCTAGCATTTTTCATTTCAATTAGGAGTCTGTGTCCATATAGGGGCAGCTACAGGCATGGGAACATGGAGACGGTTATATTTTTTGAATGTATTTATGCTCAGTTTTGATTACACATGCACTCTTCTTACCTGCATTTGAAAATCAAATCTGGTATCCTCTTGGTCCCCAAGTGGTTGTTGAAACTGTTGAAAATTGTCTGCAGGACATTCTTGAAACTGAGACCTAGACTGTGTAAGGATATTCATGATCAATTGAGTTACCAAATCTAATGAGTCTCTAAGCTGAAATGATTTAAGCTATCGAGTGAGATGACCAGGAGTACACATAGTGTGTTTGTAGGACTCAGCTGATGATCAGAGGCATGGCCCAAGCTCCTGCAATCATCAGTGCACAACACAACGGGTATTTCAGGCTCATGTACATGCTGGGGCAGACTTACATCTAGAACACAGGATTTTTTTCACCACTGTAATTGCAACCATATGATGATAAAACAGAAACACTCCCCCCTCCCAACCAACAACCCAACCCTTCCAACTTCTAGTTGTCAAAGTTGAAAAAAAAAATAGACCAAACCTCTGAATTGTGGCCTGTAGTGGTTAGAAGATGTTATCACAGGAGTTGTGCCTTTGTCAGTTTGCTACGTATGAAAACTGAGAATATGATCTCACCCAGTTTTCACATTTGTAAATATTGATTGAATAACAAAGAATTTTAATCTCCAGGTACCTTGTTATGATTATATTTGGAATATAATCACTTCAGTAATTTTCCTGCCTCAGGCACACGTAAACACTGGCCATCCTACACCTTTTCTAGATATGACATGTGATGCTAAGATGTATTCCAGATTTTCAGAGTCTTTGAGGGCCAAAGCATTACAAAGACCATATATATTTGCCTTCCTTCTCTGCTTTTAATTCCCAGACTTCAAAGCACTTGTCAGATTTTTTATTTACTTCTCAAAATCTGTATTTGTTTGGTACTCCCCAACCACTGTGGTTCTCTTGTGGGTCACTGGTGTGCACAGTGTAGGTGACTTTTGTTAGGGACACAGGAATATTTAGCTGGTATGATAAATCTTTAATTGTGCCATATCTGAAGAGTTTCCTTTTTCTTTGCCCCCTCAGTTTGATCAAAAATCCTAGAAATCATGTTGACAACAGCACAGCTTGCATCTCTCTAATCAAAAAAGTTCAAGACAATCTGCAATTTAGTCAGAATTAGTCAGATTCATAAGTGAAGTGCTGTTTAAATGAATTTTGGATATCACTAAAAGAAACTGGCTTTCAATCCCTTCATTATAAGGTGTTTGATTCACCTTGCAGAAAGATGTTTGTGTTTTTAACCATTCAGCAGATAGGTATGCACATAATAGCAGGCTCAAAATCATATAAAGAAAGATTGCCCCTTGAGTTTTAATTTAAAATTTGTTAAACAACCATAAAAATACAAAGGTCTGCATAGGTAGGTGCTGTTATGAGCTGTTCATAATTACCATATCAGTGTTTCTGTGACTTCACCAGTCCATTTTAACAATTTAATACAGGTGGAACCCGTTCTGTTATAGCCATTTCTCACTGGTGTGGCTGTTAAATTAGTGTGAAACTTGACAACCATAGCATTTATCTGCTGACAAAATGGCAAATCAGACTCTGGGTAAACCAGTACATTCTGTGCCTTATGCATTCTGTGTGAAAGTTGCTATGAAAAGTAATCAAGAATAATATGGAATTTCATTCCACCTCTCACTGAAAGACTGTGACATGTCTGGCAGATATTAAGAATGGCTCCCAAGACTTTGTGAAAGAGGTGACAGCCACAGCCACCCATTATCCTATTCCACATCATAAGCAAATATAAGTAAAAAGGAGTTGGGACATTTCCAGACTTGCACAAAGCATGAACTGGAATCTTGAGACCAGATTTATCCTCCATTTGAATTACATCAGAACAAATTTGGCTTTCCATTTGTTCTTGGTTTTGACTGGAGACTCTGAAAATACTGAATTGCTGGAAATGTTTTCAAGTCCCAGACGCAGTAATCGCTTCTCTAATTGACACAATTGAGAGAGTTCTATACAAAGACAGTTAAAACTCTTGCATAGATTAAATTTACATAGATTCAAAACAAGCTGTTAACTTACCACTAATTATGGTAATGTCAATTCCCATGCATAGACAATATACTTGCTAATATCTGCTCTAATGGGCATTGATGGGTCTTGTCATTTGGTTGAACAAAGGTTGGAAAATCAGTCCACATAAAGGCATTTCCTTCAACAATCTGTTCCTAACATGATCTTCATGAAATTCAATAGCAGCACATGAAAACAAATTTGGTATTTTCTTGTATACATCCTATGGGCAGGGTTTTATTGCTGTAGAGGGTAAAACTTGTACCAACAGACAATGTTATGCAGCCAAACTGTTCATTATTTATCTGTGGCCTAACATCTAACATTTGATGAATGAATTTACAGCAAAATAAGGTTACTGGAACTTGTTCAATTGTTTCATGTGGTTAGGACAGCTGTAGGCAATCTGTATAGGCTCTTCTGCTATTAGAAACCTATACATGTTTAGGCAGTATGTATTTCATTTATGATCTGCCAGAAAGTATATTAAAACTGAAGATCACTGTATGAATATTCTTCTATGAATGCTTACAGCAGAAGAGGAATTTCCCAAGACTAAAAGTAACCACAGTAATTTCATTTGAACATCTCCTGTAAATGAAGTCCGCCTGTCTTGAACATGTCTTCTCCATGTGCAATGTAGAGCAAGAGAGGTCACTTGATATATATTGTGTCACTTGGCCTGACTTGCTCTTAAATTAAAAAAAAAGTCTTTACATGTCTTGTATTCACATATGTAAAATCTCTGGTTTTCTTGAAGCATTGATTCAAGGCTTTGAGTTTGAACCTTTTAACATTTGGGATTATTCAATCTGAACCAAATATCACAGTTCTGGCACTCCACATGATGTTAAGTGGAAATAAAACTAGTCTGAGGTTGAGTCATACAACAATCAAATACATGTGAAATTCAGTCCCAGGAATCAAACTCTGTCTATTCTGCCCATCCTCCTCCAATCCCCATTAGACATTTTCCAGACATTCACTGTTTCCTTCAATTCTGCCTCTCTTTAGCTTTGCATCTGTGGTCAATTATTTTGTCTTCATCAGCTGTTCAAACAGAATCTAAAAATACACTAAAACTTCCACTTGCAAACCTTTCTGCCCAGAAGGAACCAGGAGGGTTTTGACAATGTTTAGCTCATCATTTATTCCAAACCAAGGAATGAACCTCCATCTATTTTTCTTGTCCAGGAATCCTTATAAATAACAAAATTAAGTGACAGACAGCCTCTAAGGTTTGAAGTGCATGAGAGCACAGAAGGTTTTGACTTACATGGATATACACAGGCAGAACAGACTTCCTCACAGATAAAGATTTAGCCAAGTTGAACTTTCTTGGAATTTTAAGGATTTTCTAAGGATAGAAAAAGTTATTTGGGTCCATTTTTGGTGAGCTTCTAATTGAAGGAGAACATCATACTTGAGTGCCTGTTGCATTTCCACACGTCTCTGTGTTCTGTACTGACAACTAAATGAGTTTTTTGTTTGTTTATATTTAGCTCTTAGTGGTATATGAGTTTCTGTAAGGTAGGAATTAA
Source organism: Corvus brachyrhynchos (assembly GCF_000691975.1). Lineage (NCBI taxonomy): Eukaryota > Metazoa > Chordata > Aves > Passeriformes > Corvidae > Corvus > Corvus brachyrhynchos. Next base: position 593,820 of record NW_008238440.1, read on the forward strand.
AAAATCATCCTGCTGCTGTTTTGCCCTCACATTAAAATGTTGTGATTATTTCTTCTGTTATGCAAAGTAATTGTAGTTATATACTCGCTTCCCTCTCTGCCAGTAAAACCAGGATTCACCTGACAAAGGAAGCCTTGCCTAGCACACATTTAGGCTTTGGCATCCATGAAACTACTCATTTGTTTGCAATTAAGTGTGCATTCAAATACAGTGAGGACTTTGCAATGACTTCAGAACATACAAATTCACACAATGGCTGAGATGTGCATAGCCCTGGTTAACTCTAATTCCCTGTGCTTGGTGGTGCAGCACAAGTTTTCAACTGGAATACTCTTGAAACAAATAGAATTTTTATGGCATCTTCAGATAATTAGAAGGAATGTCACACATGCTGTAAGGTTAAAGGTATTTATTTTCCTAAGTTTGAAATGTGAGGCAATTCCAGCAGCATCTCAAGGTAAAACTTCCATCTTCATGGGTGGTACTTGTTTTTGATAACTGAACCAGCAGGAAAAGGGGAAGGTAAGATACCAGAGTATAAAGCAGAACAAGGGTACATTATAATAATGATGAGGACAAGTTGAATAAAGCGCTTTGCTTTCATAGAACCACAGACTGCGTTCATGCTGCATAATCAGATGAGGCAAGTCAGGAGCACTTCCCTGCTGTGCAACAGACAGCTGAAGGCTGCCAGAGCAAAACGCATTTTGCTGATGTCAGTCACCAGAGCTGTAATTCTTATTTGAAAATGCAATGCACAGAGTATCAACAGAGACAACACAGAAACCCCCAGGGCGGTGACCCAGCACCCATTCCCCTGCATGGCAGGATGGGCATGTCCCATGTGAGCAAGAGACTCCACAACACTGGTGTCTCCTGATTGTGTCTCATCTCATCCTGTGCCTGTGGCTTGAACTGATGTTCATTGTATAGCAGCGTGCCTGCAACAGAGCTACAAAACGGAAGGAGCTGTAAGACACTGTCAGAAGGCTGGAAAGCCACTTCTTTCTTCTGTCCGATGTGCTGTTGGGAAAGGCAGCAGCGCAAATGCCTAAGGTCAGACAAATTGTTCTGAGGGGCTGGTCTGGCATGAAGACCAGAGTTTAGCCTCTAACTGTTCCATCTCATTTATTACCCTACTAAGTTATGCTTGTATCCATACTTGTATTCTTATTCTAATATTCCTGAGGTCAGCTGCATGCTTAGGAAAACAACGTAATTGATTGTCATTATCACCAGTTATTTTTCTTTTAAAAAAAATTCACATTGCTATACAGATAGCTAGGGCAGCATTTATTGTAACCATTTGCCTTTCCAGTTTTGCATGTATGAAATGTTTACACAGTTTGCTTCAAGAATTTCTTGTTTTGCAAGTTTGCACAAACCACCAGAAATGGCTCACTTAAAACATACATCAAAAGGAAAATGATTGTAGCAGATGAATTCTTTCATATAAATATCTGGGGACAAATTCAGCCAACAGCAGCTCACAGAGCAGATCAGCCCCGGTGGCAATGAAATTCATGGATTATATCTGTGGGAGAGTAAGCACAATTTTGAAGGCAAAGCTTTTAAAGTCACCTAAAATGGATGTTACAGGCCTACCAGGATTTTCAAAACCACCAAAGATACCCAATTTATGGTGAAAATTAGGAACCTGGGCAATTTTGAGAATCTTACTGCCTACATAACTACAATTTTAGGTACTTAAATTCCTTAATCATCTTTCCTTAGGTGAACTGGGAACTAAGATGATACTAGTTTTCCCAAGAGCTTACACTCCAAGATCACTTAGAAAATGCCAAAAGACCGTGAAAAGGGTCAAAACCAGTTTTGCATGTTTTTAGCAAAATATAATTAGCCTAAAAAGCATGTAACTATACTGAGTTTCTGTTTGGATAAGTACTGTGGGGGAAAAGTTTGATGCATGCTGCTTGGATTATCTGTATTTTCAGTTTGCTGCCTTTTGGCTTTTTTTTTTTTCACCTTCACTCTTCTGTTTTACTTTGAACTTAATTTGCGTACAATATTTATGCATTTTCAGTAGATATCATCTTGAAATGGATGTTCAGTTCTTGTGCACTGAACATATCTCTCAGATCATATGTTTCAAGACAGAGTTTGGAGAGTCAAGTATTCTTTAGATGAGAGCAACGATCTTATCTAAACCTGAGTCCAGTGGAAATCAAGCGGAAACCAACATGAAGCTGAACTCCCTGATGGTACCAGTTCTTAGAGATGAATTAAATCCTGCTAAGTTGAAAAAACCCTTTCAGTTGGTACAAGAGTTCAAACCAAATACAGACTGTTATCATTTGCAGTCATCTGGAAAGGAAAATGCTCTTAATGCAATGCCAGTAAAGGATATTCCCTTGAGTTTTCTTGCTCCGAGCTACTGTAGCTTGTTTACATTCCCCAAAGAAGCTGTGTGAAATCTTTCACACGCTAAGTCAAACCTTCAGAGGAGTTTAAGGTAGGATTTAAGTTGTTAGAATATTGTCTGTTTCATAAAACTTAACATTTTAACCATAAGAACTCCTGGATCCTGCTTCCTTTTTCCCTTCATGTACTAATCACTGCGGGAAGCATTAGACTTCTAAGGCATTTATAGTGGGTAAGCCAAAAGAAAACTATCCAGCCCGTCAAGGCATGGAAAATAGAAACAAACACCTGCTGCTCCTACATATGGATAGATTTTTCACTTAAGTGGAAATCACTTAGCTGAAAATCAAAGCACTGGTGGAAAGCGTATGAAAGCAGTTAAAGCCAGAAAAGCTTGTAGGAGTGTTTTATGAGGAAGCATGTACCTCCAAGTGTTAACTTCCACAGATAAATGTGCAGAATTAGTTAGCTATTTTGTCTCTTTCATTTGCTAATCAATTTTCCCCACTACCAGCCTATGACAACCAGTAGGCCTGCACATTTGTTTCATATGGTTAAAGAATGTTTAACCCCCTACTGACCCTCTAGTGTTTGCTCTCCTTCCCTCGAGGCACGGAAGACTTTAAAGTAGAACCCGATGAATGAAAAGAATTAATCTCTGGGGGGCTTTTGTCATGAAAGCTTGAAAGGGGATCAGAACATGACATGCTGACAGATGAAGTCAAGAGGAAAATTATGATATAATACAGCAAGTCAAAAATGTTACATGCCATCGAATCCGAAAGGCAAACAAAGTACAAATATTGCCTGGGTTCTTTTTTGGCTGCTCTTGCTACTGGCAACAGCAAAATCTATAGTGGAACCCCTTGAGAAGACAAGGGATGTTCATGGCTGCCTTTTGAGAATAAAGCTGTTGAGCTTCTCTAAAATGGGTGTAATATGTAAATGGGCTTTTTCTGACCCTTGTGTTTTATCCCCTTTACAAGTCTATGATGGATCTCTGGTTGCTGTTACTGCTCTGGGCAGTTTCGTTAAAGCTTTGTTTTCTAACTAGTTTCCTTTGTTTGGACATTCTGAGCCTTGGGCTTGATAGTTTTAAATTTTCGTATTGTCTTCATTCTAAGCTCATGAAACGGCCATTGCATCAAACAGGAATGTAGAGATACATTGCAGCAAAAATAACACATTTTCAGTCCTGTGCTTATTCCTTTTCACTCTGCTCATCATAGACAGCCACAGCCTCAGCTATGCTCAATAGCTACTGGATGGTGATCCCAAACCCAGACATATTTTCACAAGTGGTATTTTAAATCTGTGGCTGTCTTTCTGGTTAGCATCCTTTTAGGAGTCTCCCGAGCTCCCAACAGGCTTTGCCAGCCAGGACAGACGGAGAGGCGATGCTTTGAGTTTCCAAATTATATTACGGTGAGCCAACGAGAATTTCTTTTGCTTGTAATTCTGTTAGAGAATGATCTATTAGCAGTAGAAGATGTGAGAATAGAGCCTGTATTGTATTACTATCCCAGCAGGACGGCCCGGTCGCAGAGTGAGTGTGCGGCTCCATGGCCACACTGGGTGCCCAGAGCTGGACACGCGTGTGAAGGGCCGGGAGGGGGCTATGGACGTGTGACCGCATCCTTCACACCTGCCCCTTGGAGGGGACATCCTGTCCTTTCCTGCTGGGAATGCACGGAACTTTCCTTTTCCCTTTCCCGTTCCCGT
>NW_008238440.1:598059-608724 GCF_000691975.1 Corvus brachyrhynchos
GGCCCCGGCCGGGGTGTCCGCCCCAGCTGCCCAGTGCGGCCGGGGGCTGCCCGTGCGAGATGGAGCAATGGGCAGCGAGGGGTGAACCTGCCAGGCTCACGCCAAGCTGAACTGGGAGACTCAAACAGCCTTGGATGTGTACATACAGGCATATTCTGCCGGAAAAAAAACCTACCAAAATCAAGCAAAACGGGACAAGCTTTTCAGTTTTCATTTCTCAGCTGAAAAGAGCCCAGGGTTCATCAGGGCTTTGAAATCAGACCTCTGAATTTTCTGGGTGGAAATGGAAAAAAATTACATTCCAAAAACTCTTGACGAGACAATCGATATCTTGTTTAGAAGTAAAATTTAACAACAGTTTTCTAATTTGAGTTTTTTTGAGAAGCTAACTGTGTAGCCCAAGATTATAAGTCTGCAGTCATCAGGAAGAAAGGGACAGCCAGTACCTGTATTACCCTGCAGGCTTAGCTCACACTGACCTCAGTGTAAAGACTAATTACCTACCCTAGTCACAATGTGTAGTGATGGGGGGAGCTCGTATTATGCTGATTAAAACTGGTTTATAACCTCTGTTTTCAGTGTGTGTGCAGAGCATGCTTTCAGCTGAGGTGTTAAATGTTTACCAACAAAATTAACAAAAGTTTTAGGAGCTACCAAAGTGAAACAGCTTACCCCAGGACATTTCTAAGAGAAATATCCCCAGAAATGGAGTAGATGATATTAGCAAAATTGAGTTTGCTAAAATGAGTCCTAAAACTACAGAACTTCTGTGAGTTTCAACATTTTGTGCTAAAAATGCCAAGGTTGTAGGTTCAATCCTTGCATGGGCCATTCACTTAAGAGCTGGACTTGATCCTTGTGAGTAACTTCCAACTCAGAACATTCTGTGATTCTGTGGTTTTGGGATTCTTCACAAATGTGATATCCCCATATTTGAGATTGTGGCAGGTAAATGTGAATCAATCATAGAGTACTGGACTGTAAAGCAAAGAAACAAACAAAGAATTTTGCAGTGTCTGGAAGACTAAGAGAGCAAAATCAATATGATAATGTTTTAAAGAGTAGCAGAAATGTCCCTGCTAGCTGCTAATATGTAAAGACTTGTCAAATGTGTGGCTGTTTGTATAAGCTCCCAGTACACCAGACAGCATTTGCAGTAATTGTAGCAAAATTGTTCACAGATCTGTGTGGGACAAGTCATGGGAACATCTGACCCTTACTGAATGAGCCTGAAAGAGTCCCCATAATTCCTGAGCCCAGACCTGGTTCTGAGTGAGCCATCAGTCCCTTTTTCATTCTGGGGCTGTGCTGTGTTCTGTTCAGAGTGCCCAAGGGCATGTGCAGTTTGACCTACAGAGTCCAACCATATCAAATGTGTTTTGGAAGCAGCTTAAGACTGGCATGTTTAAAAGCAAGGTGAACAGTAACTCCAGCCCATCCAGTGAAGAACGGCTGATTGAATGCAATTCTTAATCCTTTAAAAGAGCAGTTTTAAGCTGAGGAGTGGAAGTGTTACAGAACAAACAAAAAACACACATAAAGATTAATCAGTCATTCTTGACTCAAATACCTCCTTGCTCCATGGCTTTGGTAGCCATGAGACCCCTTTCAGCTAAGAGCTAAGCTGTTCTCAGCAAGAGGATGACAACTTTTGGCTTCTTTTTACCCATTTTTTGGAGCACAACCGAATGCTCATTTGGGTCATATCCTATCTGTGGAATTCCACTGAGCTCAGTGAAAATAGCTCCCAAGGAGGGGCTGGAGGAGAAGAGCCTGAAATTTGGATTGAACTGAAGTTGATAAATTGAAAACTTAATATCCACAAGATGTTGGTGGGTTGTGTTTGTGTATCCATAGTTACTCACCACGTATCATCCCAGTATCTGCTTTCTAAGTGCAACAAGCAGTAAGAGGAAAAAACGTTGTTTTATCGGAATCTTTGTTGCTTTAGGATACAAAACTCTTTTGAAAATGTCCCAAGTGGTTAATATAGTGTTTTATATTAGTGCAAGAATTTTGTTCAGATCCCAGCTGTTTAAGAAGATGCTTCAGGAGATCTTTACAATGACAAGGCCTGAAGTTAGAAGTGTGGAAATAAGATACAGAGGGAGAAATTCTGTTCTGTACTGTTGCTTTTAGTTTTGTCTAAGTATTATAACTATTCCAAGTTTTATCTGGGCTATAACACTGCCCAAAATAGTTTCAAAACAAGCATTTAACTGTGAAAAACATCTGCTCTGTGGGAAAAAAAAGTGAGAAATAGGTACAATCATATGATTAAAGTTGATCCTTTGGACATATCCAACTCTTACTTTAATTCGTATCAGTATTCCACTAAATGGGATCTGTAGAATGTGTGGAATGTGGAGTTCTCATATAGTGGCAATATGGAAAATTTCCCTTAAATACATTTTAACATTGAATCTGGATATGCTGACTTCAGATTCTGAAGAGAGTTGTCATGAATTTCTTCCCTTTGTCATGCATTTCTTCAGTGAATTTGCAGATTCATGGTTTTCACTGAATTGATGTCAAAGAAATAAATTTCAGTAGAATTGGTTTGCAGATCCATGTTAGGCTTAAGAATTTTTTCTGCAATTCAGAGGTCAAGGGCGGAATTTTTGACAAAATGAAAAATTATACTCCAAGTAGGTAACATGCTTAACATAAACATTTGTTACGATGAAAGATCCCTAAAAACCTGAAGGTTCATTGAAGTTCTCGAGGCTCACTGGAGCGTAAATTTGTCTTCTAAAGTGACACTACTTTACATGCTTTTAAGTTTCCTTAATGTCTTAAAGTGGTTCAGCTGTAGCTCAGATTTGATCACATGTGAAGATAAAAAACATAGGAATGCACAGATACTAATACTTACATTTTTATGTGCAAAGTTCATATAGCTGCAGCTGGGTAAGAATGTTAGCACTTACCCCAATTTTAGATAAAAGCACTGTGATCAGACTGGGGTTAATGGGATCCAGTAGTGGTCAATAATATTTGATCTTAAAATATTTGTTGACAAGATTAAAATATAAACGTATTTATATTAGCTACAGCTAAGCCAGTTGGTTAAACATGAATTGAGCTGACATTTACTGATATGTTGGGATAGTTGAAGCATAATTTAATCATAACCAAATGCTAAAAATACCTACCATTTTCTGGTCATGTTGCTGAAAAAGTGCATCTAACTGCCTGAAAGGTATATCACACAAATTATGGGGCAGTTGTTCTAAGCAGAGCTATGGGTTTCTTGTATTAACACTAAAATGATACTGACAAGTGCTGCTTTCCTTCCAGAATTACTTAATATGTCTCTCCTTAACTAGTTGCAGTATATATGAATCACATACTTTGGGCTGTAACTTCTGCAGTTGAGGCCATCATCTGTTACATTATCCTTCCTGTTTGAGTGTATTTAGCAAAGAAAAGGAGCACTGCAAGGAAGAAAGCGATCCATTTTGGGTTTCCACTGCTCTGGCTGCTACTTCAGTTGTATCATTCCCCTTCTGTCAGGTGAGATCATTATTACATGTCCTGGACAGTTATTCCCATTTGGGGTGTGTAGGTTTTGAAGCAATCAGTCAGAGGTCAGATTTGGTCAGGGTGGGACCCTTTCCAAATTACTCCTGGAAAAGGTGGGACCAGTTCCTGAAGCAACATTCTGTGAGTGGAAAAAATTATTTGGTGAAAAGCTGTAACATTTCACGGATCTTTTATAAGGCAACACTATATAGGAAAGCCTGAGAACAGAGTGACTGAAAGTGAACAAATGTATTAATGAGAATTCATCAAAGTTAGCTCTTCATTTTGAAGTACATCTGACTTGCTTTTCAATGCAATGACTTCCTGGTGTTGTAATCAGAATTATGATTCCACTATGGAGACTTTTAAATTATTCTTCACCAAATGAGACTAAATCACTGTCCCCAGTCCCTCATTGTGGAACTTTGACATCAGCTCAGCTCTGGATCTGCCTTTGCTCCTGAAAATCCATCTTGATCAGTATCTCAAAGCTTAGAGTAAATATGGAATAACTGGAAGCCAAGTTAAAGCAATTTATCTTCTTTTGTCTTTATTATTTGCAGGCCAGACTGCTGTCCTTAAGCAGCAAACACCACAGTGGATAATAAATGGGAGATGCTTACGTTCAGAACAAGTGTAGAACTATAAACTGTGGAGGACACACTTGCCTGTATGAAGGCCATTTTAAAGGTTAAAGTTTTCTGAAAGAGGAGAATTGCTGAAATAATAACTAAAGTGAGTGTACTTGCACCAGAGGCTGGTGGTTCTGAGTAATTGTGTTGTATGTACACTTTAGACATTGACCTCATGTCTCAGACATTCACCGTGCCGAGAGCTCGGTTGCTTAGCACTGAATGCTAAGTGACATATTAAGTTCAACCAAATGTCAGTCATTGCAATGATGTCATGTTGTCCAAAACCCATTAATTACTTTGAAAATTCCCACAGTAACTGAAAATCTCAGATTATCTGCCTGAATTAATGGGAGCCCTGTAATTGAGTGATGGATCCCATGCTGTTATTTTGTATCCTATGCACTTTATATTTTGAATGAAGGTGGCAAATACAGGTTTTGGTCATCTCTACTCATCTTAGAATCACTGCCAATTTTAATATTGTCATTAAGAACAACCCCACTAATAATAAGAAACGTGAAAGGCCATATTCCCCACAGTACACCTTAGAAACTAAATATCCCTTATGAGTGATATGCAAAGATTTTGGAGGAATTACATGGCTGGGAGTTGCACATTCTCTGCCAAAACCTCTCATTCCTGTTTTAGCAATGTTCAAGATTCCAAAGGAAAGAAAAGGAGTTAATTTTTTAAATATAACCTACTAATTGCAGTGTCATTTTACTTTTTCCCCTTCAGATAGGAGTGTATAAAGAAAGGAAGTTTTGAAGGGTGTTGGTGCACTGAGTTACCAGGCTGTAAGTAAATTCCAGAGCCATGCATATGAGTGCTTGGGGCTCCATGCTTTTGTCAGCCAGGGCTGGGAGGTGCTCTCTTAGTGACAGGCAGTTACAGGATGCAGGATGCTGTGCTCACTGCAGACCCTCTTCAGGCTCCTGGGACAGATGGGCAGAGCCCTGTTTGGTGCCCCCATCCAGTCTCCCCTTCTCCACTTGCTCACAGGTTATCAGTAGTTACTGTATTTTATGTGATCTGGCTTCAGTGCTGCTTTATTTTATAAGCTAACACCTATAGCAGAAGAAAAATACCCTCCAAATTCATTTTACAAGACTTGAGGAAATGTTTTCTGGTGGATAATGTTCTAGACAAAGTCTGTCTCTTGGTGAATGGAAACTTTGCAAACACTTTGCAATCTTCTTGATTTTTCTGAAACGAGGCCTTGGTGAGATTTTTCTTTCACTTTAATGGATTCATCATGGGCAAGTTGCCACTGTGACCCAACATTCAATATTCAGAATCAGGTTATGTTAGTTAAAGTTCTTCCTAATGTGGCTTGACCTATTTGATTTGTAGGAAGCAGGTATGAGAAAGAAGGAAAGAAAGATTAACTAAATTCTGTTCAGACTTTTTATGATTAATGATCAGGCCAGCTTTCTGCTGGTAAAAAAATATGGAATTGTCTGGTCTCACCCAGATTGCACTGAAGAGAGACGTGTCTGAAGCTGCTGGAGAGGAAATCATGATTAGCAGGATGGTGGAATTAAACATACCTACCCTTTCTCTTTAATTAAAAGATACATAGTCATAACAGCAATTTTCTTGTTTTGCCACTGTACATCATGGCAGCAAAAGATGACTTGATGCTTCTTTGGTTATGTTTTTAATTTGCCTTTGTTTCATTCTGTTATTCTTCACATGTGTACAAGGCCTGTTCAAACAGAAAGCTCAGAAAGTGGCTAACTTATGATGCAGTCAGCAGGCTTTGGAAGCAAATTTCTAGATACCTTATTCCTTGTGGTACCCCTCAGTAGGATGGTAGGACCAGATGGGGTACAGAGTATTTTCTTATTTATACCACCGACTTTTATCTTACAAAAAATTATGAATTCAGCATTTTCCAGGATGTCTTTATGTATCTCCCAATACCATGATTGTGTATTGTGGGGAATATTAGATCTCATTCAAATTAAAATAGAAATTTATTTTTTTTCAGTCTTTCCTTTGAGGAAGAGTGTGTGTCCTAAAAAAACAAGAAAAAGAGGGATGTTTATTGGAGTCGGAGAGTCTTATATAGTTTATATAGAGCTTAAACAAAATAGTGTATTAGATCTAAAACATGAAACATAATCAATATGAAAAAGAACTCTAAACTCCAGGATATACTGAATAAAATGCAAGCACAAGCAGTGGCTGGCTGTCTAAAAAGTGGGACTACTGAATGTGCAGTGAAGTTTCTGAGGCATCATAAAACCCAAATTCAGTTTACCAAAGCTGAACTAAATATTTTGGAATCTGTGGGGTGATTTTGGCTTTTTTCCAGCCAAGGACTGCTCAGCAGGATCTATTTTGGGGATGAGGAATGCCCCAAAGTGCTGAATGCAGGAGTTAGGGCCACTGGGGCATATCGTTATCCATTTCACACTGCAGCAGGGACTGACTGTGTAATTGCCTTCCTAGACTGGGGAACCAACAGGCTTTGCAGAAACCTGGCTGTCCAAGCCATCTCCTGCTTTTAGCAAGCTCATTTATTTGCAGCGTTTTGCTAACGTTGCCGTTTAAACTGCCTAAGAACCAAACCCATTGTGACTTGGCCCTCCCCAAAGGGATATCTCCTTTCCTAGTGTGCTAACTCTGGAAATGCAGTAGAAGAATGCAATATCCTTGAAATTGCACTTCTCTGCCAGGAAAATCAGATTTCAGTCCTGAATCTAAGAGTATCTCTTATTAATAGCTAACACGTATGTAGCAACTGTGTTTGCATTGCACTCTACCAAAAGGTACAAGACCTTCTCTTTGCCCTGATTAATATGCAGGCTGAATAAACCAAATGTGACATAGCAAATGTATCTATTTTAAAGTCTTTTTAGCTTCCATTACCACAAATAGCTGTCAGTTTTATATTCTTGGTGTTTGTTTTCTTAAAAACAGGCCTGTGAGACAGGGTAATGCTGTTATTCCTGTAGGTAGCTAAAGCACAAGAAGCTGATTTGCTGGAGTTCACACAAAAACATGTATGGCAGATGGGGGATCTAAAGAGACATATTCTGGCAACAGGTTCTGTTCTGACATGTTCTGTTGTCCTGGCTGATGTATTTATCTTGAAATCAAGCAAAAGAAGGCAATGAGGAAAGAAGCAGCTTTTACTTTAAATGGCATGTCTTGTTGGACATCCTGCAAGCAGAGCCTAAGAGTTCTTTGCTCACTTTTAGAACCTCAGGAAACACCTGCATTCAGGAGAAACCCCTCTAAACCTACAGCTCTCAGCTGGATATATCTGATTGTCAGGCTTCTTAGTCATGGAGTGGGTAGGAGAGTGTAGATGACTATGTAGAAAGATGATGTTATCACTAATCACAGAAAGTAAAGGAAATATTGCTTAAGGCACATTTTAGAATGTTTTAGATGCTTGTTGGTATTTATTATTCAAGCTCAGTGAATTCTTTCCTCCACATCTTGGAAAATGGATTTTCAAGTTCATTTTCCTGAGTACATGCATGTTCTACACAACCACATAAGGGTTCAAAGTTACAGAACTTACTACCTCTAAAAATAGTTGCTGCTGGGAGTTACTTTTACTAACTTTCCAGAAGCAAAGCAAAACTCAAAAAACCCAGTAAAAGCTTGCCTTTCATTTAGAATTACTGAGCACACAGACACTTGCTTTGTCTAATCCTCTCCTACACTGGTGTCAGTAACGTCATGGAGATGCAGTAACATGTTGTCAGCAACTGGCTGCATCAAAGCTCAATTTTTCAAGTGCATCTCTGTGGTATTGCAATAAAGAGCACATGTAACATTCCCAACTAATTAAAGAAACAGTATTTTTGACATACTAACTTATCTGAACACAGGAAAGCCAGACAGTTGTAAACTTACATAGGGAAAAATAAAAACGATGAGTGTCTCTAGGAAGTGCATATCAGGAAGATAAGGCTGCTTTTTGATGGTAGGAAATGTGTTGAACTGTAGTCAACACAGACTTTTTTTTCCTCATGATGTGGATTTCTTAAAGCCAAAATACTTTAAGATTCAATCATCCAACCAGTCATCCTTATTCTTTTTTCTATGGATTATCCTTTATCTGAATTAACACAAAGCATTTATTTTGGCTTGCAATTGTGAAGGCCTGTTAAGTCATATCACGACTTAAAATATGTTTCTGCTTCCATCCACTACTGTTTTGGTTGTGTTTTAGCCCGTGATTGCTTTCAAATGTGTCTCATAAGCAGACATTCTTTTAAAAAGTGTTATTTTAAAAGGCTAAATTAATTTAAAAGAAAGCCTCTTTCCCCAAAGTGAGCACGTATTTTGGATGGCACAAAGACATACTGCATGGAAGAATAATGCAATACTGGATTACTGCCTTAAATTAAAAATCAAATCAAAGCCAGTGGAATTCCCTAATCTAATAAATTCCAGATATTCTGGATTGCTGAGGCCAAAGTACTTGCAAAGTCCCTAAATAGTGACTAATTAGAAGAAAAATGTTGACAAATTGCACAGAATGAAGACAAGAGAGAAGGTAGATTTGGGAAAGAAATAGTATTGAATGAACCTTAAAAGGTTCTCCTTGGTGAACCCCTATGTGTAGTTTACATTATCCACTGCAACTTTTAAGTGATTAAATATTTCTATCACAATAAAAAGAGCCAAGAGATGATGGGTTAAATGAAACTAATGGTAAGAACATCAGTTGTTCAATTTTAACAGTCTTGTTGCTGAGTAGGAATCATTCCATTCCATGTTTAATAACCTTGCACAAGGTTTAATCCAGATTTGGAAATAGATTGGCTGTGTATCAGTTCCCAGTCAGGATCACAACACTGAGCTTTGTGCAGTTCCAGGTAAATGCAGGAAGCAAAGCAGAACCACCTTGGACGGGCTTTGTGTGAAGAGTCAGCTGGGAATGGGAAAAACCTGCTCCTGCTGCAGGAAAGGGATGTGTGTGAGTTACAAACTCAGTGTCACCAGTTCACTTACCTCCTTCTGTACTCGGCTGTGTCAAAGTGTGGCAAGTTCCAAGCACAGGGAAGGCACAGTCCTTCCACTATTGTGTGTGACAGACAAGAGAATAGGAAAGTAGGGAGTGTAGTTCAGCAAGGGTGGAACCCACCGAACAGGCTCTGTCCACTAAACAGCTTCACAAGGTTCTGTGTCTGCTCTCACGAGTCACACATTATTTGTAGACATCACCACATGTGAGTAGGTACTTTTCCACTTAGAGTGTAGGTTAGCTTTTATTTACCCTGATGATGTTTCAATTTTGGATTATATGGTTTAAAGTATATTTTATCATAGGACTGAACATAAGCCAATTTTGTCTTGGCATTTACTGGAATGCTGTATTTTGTTAATTCTTTCTTTTTTTTTTTTAAATTGAGGTTTCCTGAAATGTGGTTTATTTTGCAAATTTAAAAAGTGTAGAAAGCCACATTCTTGATCTTTTTAAGAATCAGATCCTATCAATCTTGTGTTTTTCTACCATAAATTCCCATGTGCATAGAAAAGTGCCTTGTTTCATTAAAATATTTGTACTAAGCATTTTTTAAAAAATATTTTAATGTAGACAGATTTTTGTGCATTCATTTAGTATTTCTAACAGATCTTGTCAGACAGAAGAAATCAATAAATATCATGTATTGTACAAGCTGGTTTCTGAATAGCTCTGACTCAGCACAGATTATAAAAAGCCAGTGGCTGTTGAAAATGGGTTGGTTCTGTTTGGTTGACTGAGATGGTAAAATATGCCAAAATAAGCACAAACTCTACTGGCACTACTAAATAGTTTTCTGTTTCTATTTGTCTCAAAAGTAACTAAACACTCCTCAGTTTTGCGTCAAGAATTATTTGGGCTGACTTCTGCTTCTTCAACTAGAAATACTTCCATGTTCATAGTTCGATGTAAAATTGGGGTTTTTTTGGTGTGTCTTTTAAATATCACTTTATGTGTAATGAGATTTATGTATAATTCAGGAAAAAAGGTGCCTCCCCAGATGTTTAGGTGGAAAAGACTCTAAACCTTATGAGAATATAAGGAAAAAAATGAGATGGTATTCTTAACTTAGGTGGTGCATGACATGCTCACCAACTCTTACTATCACACTATTTTTATTTAATTCCACAAATGTAGACCAAGTGTGTCTTGTCCTTTCCTGGAAATGGGTGGTGGGAGAGCACTGTGTGACCTCTCCTTCTATCAGGCTGAATTTCTGCATGTGTAGGATGCAAAGGGAGAAGGTCTCATGGCCATCTCGTGGTCTGGGGCCACAGGGAGGATAGCTGATGCACTGGCTTTGATGTGTTTGATGTTAGTTCATTTTCCCCATCCCACACAGTTGGATCGATTGTGTTTTATCAGTCATCCTGAAATAGCTGTTTGCAAGCTTATAACATCCTTGGCTGGAGCAGTGAATAATGCTGACTCCCACTTCTTCATTCCCTGCTTTCGCCAGGTTAAAAGTCATGTGTTGGTCTCCCTTGTAACACCCTTTGAAATATTAGGGAA
>NW_008238440.1:608748-658248 GCF_000691975.1 Corvus brachyrhynchos
ATTTAGAGAAGCTGTGAAGTGCAGTGTAAGTTCCTCAGCTCCCTGTGCTGTAAGTGGGCAGGTACAGTGACAGCTCGGGCTGGGCATGGAATCGATTGAGATGGGCAGCTGTGTTGGCCTTTAGCATGTTTTCCCAAAGCTTTCTAAATGCAAGGTGTTTGGAAGGCTGATGCCTTTGCTGGAGATTATCTGGTATCCTAAGGCAGATCATTGCCATAACAATTCCATATGCACAGCCAGGCTCCTGATTGCTTCTCATTGCCTGAGTTGTCAGTAAAGCTGCTGCATGATATTCCTGTTACTGTGCCGTGTGCTTCCACATCTCTGGGCTGCCCCTGTTCAGTTCTTTTCAGGAAAAACTTCTGTTCAGAACGGAGGATTGTTTAGAGTTTTTATGAAGCACATGCTGCAGATTCTCCCCCCAGTGCTAGAGTCCTAAGGCAGCTGCAGTTGTGTGGTGAGAAGGGTTTTTAGGTAGAGCACAGAATCACAGAGTCATTGTGGGTTGGAAAAGACCTCCAAGGTTATTGAGTCTAACCTGTGCCTGATCCCCACCTTTTCACCCAGCCCAGAGCACTGAGTGCCCTGTCCAGTTGTTCCTTGAACACATTAATAACAGTTACAGACAATCCATTCCAGTGACTCGGTGGCATGACTGGAGTTTGCTTTGAGATGCTCCTCCCAGAACCAGGGCCAGCTGAGATCTATACCATTGTTCTTCCTTCTGTGAGCTGACGAGTTTCTGACCAAAATTGTAGGATGAGTTGCTTACAATAGCAGGGGAGTTGACTCAAAGATGTAGGAGGTCTGCTCCAGTTCTCTGTTTCTACCAAAACCCCAACTGCTGAGTTCAGGGATTGGCTCAGTTTCTGTTAAAGGAATAGTGAAAGCCCTTGTAGTACCCTTGGGGAGGCTCGGTGACATATGTAGATGTTAGTGCCCCGCAGAAGGCATTGAGAAGTCATCTCTGATTAAGTATGAGAGTGTCCTGGGAAGGGCTTACACTGAAATCTCTGTAAAAGTAACAGAGCGGAAAAAATCTGTTGGAAACAACCACTTAGCAATTATCTGTAAAATACAACTATTGCAGCTGTTGTTTGCGGTGTTTAGATGCTGATGGTCATGTGTTATTTGGGAAGAAGTTTCACTGCTTTTGGTCTGAAAAATATTAAAAAATGGAATTGTGTTCTGCACATGAGCAAAAAAGATTGAGGCTGGTCACAGGAAAGAGGATTATATACTACAGTTATATATTTCACATCTGCACCTCTCTTAAGACAGTTGCAGAAAATGGTATTGGAAGTGACAGAAAATGTAAGAGTATGCAGAATTCAAAACATACTGATTTCATTGTGAATGTGGTATTTAATAAAAGAAAGCAGGGAAACACATTTCTGTAGATTTTGAGTATTTGTGTCAACATACATGTTAATTATTGTCAATTTGTGCAATTGGAGAAGGTAAAAATCCGTATTTCAAGTAGTTTTAAAGTTTCACAGAAGTCTGATTTGAACCAATTTTATTTGACTTTCCATTAATGACTAAGAGGAATGCACATGCAAAACTTGTAAGCTACAGTTAACTGGGAGTGTTTTCAAATATTTTGGAGAATAGGATGAAAAAAGCTGTGTGGGAAAACGTTGCATAGTGTTTGTTAAAGAGAAAGACTTTCCCCCATGTCACCAGCAACGTTCCCACCAGCACCAGCTCCTTCCCAGTCTGATCTTGTCAGGTGTGCTGGAGGAGGCTCGTGGCCAAGGGCTGGCTGCACTCCACGCTGTCTCCAGCAGCACTTGAACCACGCTTCCTTGCCAACAAATTCCTTCTGCCATTCCATGGGGAAGGAGGGAAGGAAGGGCTGTGCTGCCAGCCGTTAGAGGCAGGGGGGGGCCCGGGGTGTGAACAAGTTTCCCCGTGACAATTCTGGGAACCCCTTGGGGGTCCCACCTGTTCCAAGGGGAAACAATGGTGGCTTAGAGTACTTTTGGCCCTTTCCCTTCCGCTGGGGTGTGCCAAAGGGAATGTGGGTATCTGAGTGTCTGGCTCTGTCCTTTGGTGCTTATGAGGCTTGGCATGTTTTGGACACATCCAACTAAACTGTTTATCTCCATGAGGAATTTTTGAAAAATAGCAGGAAAACAGGTAGAGAATTTGTTTATCTAATTTATTCCCTGATGAATCTAGGAGAAAAAAATTGATGAATAGAGATAATTTTAAAATCAGATCCCTTTATGATCCTTCAGAGTTAAGCCATTTTTATATAAACACACACAGAGAAAATGGCCAGAAAAAGGCATCAAAAGAAGTTATTTATAGTTTTTCAAATTTTTTTTCAGTGTGTACATATTCGGTTCACTTTACTTTAGAAGTTGATGAACTCCATATTTTTTGTATCCCTTGTTAGTATGATCCAGTCAGCTGTAGTAAATGGTAATCCTTGCTCTTAATCTGGAGAGATATATATTTGAAATTGAAGGAACAGAATTTTGGTATCTGTGCCTTGGTGAGACATGAAATATAATCCAAATCCTCTTATTCAATTTACCTGGCTTACTTTAAAACAATGATATCTTTTGTCTTCAGCCAGCTCTTCTGTGGAAAAAAATATTTACTTGACATAAGGTTGGTATTTATCTGAAAGCTGTTATGTGATTATCCTCACATTCAGGGCAGCAAACTGTAAATGAGCAGCTTCAGCTGAGCAGTCCAGTGCAGTTTATGTCTTACAGATAAGGCCTTCAGAATACTCCTGAAGGACTAAGAAATGTAGCTCCTCCAGATTGCTTGTGATGACTTGCAATGCAATAGGGAGACAACACATTTGAACCCTCCCAGGTTCCTTGACACAATATCAATAAATAATCATCAAAGCAGAATTCGCTTTATACTTCCTTTGCTCTATTACAGTTTTGTACTTACATTTTATGTGAGACATAGCTCAACACTTTTTCTGAGTCCTCTCAGCTGTCTAAATTCAAGTATTTTGGGCCCCAGTTTTCTTGATTTGCTCTCAGATAGTGAGTATTCTTATGTCAGCATGAGCTGCTGGTACCTTTCTGCAGCTGTATTGAAATCTCTCCCCTTGCTGTTAACTGTGAGACACCGTGTGCACATCGTGTTGTCTCTGTGCCTTCTTGGATCTGTGTTTGGATTGGACTCGGTCTTTATTTCACCAATTGTCATTTTCAGATTTCATCCAAGAGCTTCTAACACAGGAGGCAGTTACTGCAGCTGGCACACGCCAACCCTGCCTTGTGTCTCAATTTCCAGACGCTGTCATTCCACACAGAGCAGCCCAGGCCACATCTCCCTTTCTGGAACTATCTGCAGCCTGAAAAGATACCTTGATTCTGCTCAAAACAAGATCTGTTTGCAGAGATGGGGGAGTGGCAAAGGCACCAAAGGGAATCATAATAGCTGCTTGTGGCAGAAATGGCTTTAGCAGTGGCAGGAGGGTGATAGGATCAATTCTGCCTGGCAGAGGGTGGAGAGCAGGAGGGATGTGTGCAAGTGGCCTGGGGCAGTGTCAGAACACAAGCTCATTTTAAAAAGGTTAAACATATATGGCACAGGGGGTACTAAAGTATTTTACCTCCAAATGAACATTTTTATTAAAAAGAGAAAGACATCCTCATAATTCAGGTACTTAGGGGAAGCAGGAAAATTGTGGGATGGTGGTCTGAGGGATGCTGAGAACTAGAGAAGGTAGTTTTGATTTCAGAGCAAGCCTGGTTATTTAGCTGAAGTCTTTTGTTTCAAGTGTTTCTTGTAGCCCTCAGCAGCTGAACATGTGCCCCCAGGAGTAACACATCACCTGGGAGGCTACACTGCATTGTCCAAACCAAACACCTTTGCAGCCTTACGTGCACTAATTTTGCAAGGCATTTAGTTCTAGGCTATGCTTTGCTGTCCCATTGGAAAATGGCTGTTAAACATTGACTTAAGGACCCTGAAGCTGCAAAGAAATCAGTTCTTACACGTGATGTTCCCATGTAGCTTGCAGCAAGTCTGAAGATGGTGGGCCAAATCCATGTATGGCTCTGCCACCACAAGTATCTGTGGTTGATCCCCAGATCTTGTAGATAAGAAACTTGTGGCTCCAGTAATAGTAGTTCAGTGCTCATTTAACTGACTCAGATTCATGGAACTAACATTAAATGAAACCTTAAGTTTGGAGGTAGAGCAATTATTGAGGTACCACCCCTGGAACTCAGCAGCTTCTGGACTATTTCAAGATGTAGGTTAGAAGGAGGCAAATACAGCTCACCACTGACAATGTAAGATGTCTCTTGGGAACGTGCACTAAATGGGAACATATCCAGATGTTGGGCTCCCAGATGTGTGAGTCATTGTGGAGCAATCATCCAATCCATCAGTTGGTATAACAGCTGGAATGAAAAGGCAAAGCATATATACATGTGAGTTGGAAATTGAAATTCCCTGTGCTGTAAGGCACAGAGAGGGCCCTTTCAGTGCAGGGGACACTGGCTGTGCCATGGGTGAGAAGCTCTGGGTAAGGAAGTCAGTACTGCCAGGCAGGGAAGGGAAGGCAAAATTCAGCTGCTCACTTGTGTATTGATGTGTAACAACAGTAAACAGAAATGAGATGTGCACCACATGAATAGCCAACTTGCTGAAAATCAGATCCTTTCATTGTTTACAAACTGTGGCAGAATCACCATGGATTAATGACATTTAGAAATCACCACTTCCACTCTGTATTTTTATAATTGCCTTTTTTCCCCCTAATTTGTGTTTTCTTAACCCATTACAGTCAATTCAATATGATACAAATACAAATACTTGTAGCTTAAAGGGTTTATAAACAAAAATGAATGAGGGAAAAACACTGGGGTACTTTCCTTGACCCAACATTTACATAGAAAGTTTTTTTATTTTGACATGACTAGACAGATAACAAATGCCAAATAGTTTTAACTAACATCAATACACAATTAGAAGTCTTTGTAATTAATCAGGGCAGAAAATTGGAGACAAGGGCCTAACACAGGCTTCTCTCAGTCTACATGTCCACTCTCCAAAAGTATAAACTTTTTCCCTGCTCTTTGGACAATGTTCAAAATGGCTCCTGCACAATCCCGAGATGACAATGACCATTGTCACCGTTCATTCAGAGATCTGTCAGTCTTTGAAACTCTGTCATTAGTTATGTTCAAAGGCAGGAAATACTAATGAGGTTTGATTTCACCAGTCTCTGTGAGGCTCCTAGCATATAATTCCCCTCACAAGATAAACTCACATTTTGTGTTTATTTTGTGAAATATAAACTTAAATGTAAAACATGAGCTGAAAAACAGTAGCTGAGAGATGTTATCCTTAAACAGTCCTAAAACTGTGGTAAAGGCACTCCAGTAAAATCCTCAGCACAGCCATATCATTGCAGCCTGTTTCTGCATTTATGTGATTTTAGGTCTTTAATGTGCCTGTTAAAAACATGTTCTGCTTAAGAAACACTTTGGAGTCCTGGTGTGATTGTTTTTCAGTTTAAGTATTTTATATTTCTTCTAGTAGAAAGTGTATAAAAAAAAAGCTGTATTTTAATTTTCTTGCCACTCATGGCATTAATTAAAAGACACCAGACATCAGTCACCAAATCCTAAGATGTATGCTTAATTGGAATTTTACAAAAGATCTTTGCAGCAAATTACCGAATTCACAACCAAACTATTTTGCTGTGCAGTTTTTTATGTGAATCAGAAGGTTTTCAGAGTTCAAGTTTTTTACTGTTTTTCCACTGATATTTCTAATGATCTTTCAGAATGACTCACTTATCACTCACCAGTGTGATTAAACATTTAACATCCTGACTGCTAAAGTTTCCTAGTCCAATCAAAAAGGTCACAGAACAATACATTACTAAAAAGCACAGTGTAATTAGGTTACTTGCCATGTAAATTATACCTGCTTGAGTTGAAATGAACTTCTGTACTTAGACTGTTGTTCATGCAGTAGTCATTACATGTTTCTGAATTTCATCATTTAAAATGTGGATTTAGTATGTTTTTAGTTGAATAGCTGAGGGATTTTTCATGTGGCTGGTCCTATTGCACAGATTTGGCTTTAAGCTGGGATCAGAAGAAAAAACATAATCACGTATAAGAATTAATTACAGCTTTAGTGGATAAGCTAACTTTAAAAGATACAGGAAAATCTGTACTCATCAAATAGTGACTTTTTTCTAGCTTCTTTGTTGATTGTCTTTGTTGTGGGAAAGTATGAGAGATATTTCAGGAATGACAACCTGATTGCAAAGATAAGTACCAGAAAAGATTTGATCATGTCACTGATATTGATGGGAAAATATAATTTGGGTTTTCATGGGGATTGACTTGATGGGGAAGCTAAAGTGCATGTGTAAGGATTAGGCTTGTCAGTGGGAAACACTAAGTCTGGTCATTACAGTTAGCTCATTTATGGTACAAAGAGGCAAGGGAACATTTGTAAGTCTTTGGTCCTTGCTGAATAAAACTGAAGTATTTTAGTCAAGCTGCCACCTCAGCTGTAAAATATCAGAGTTATCAGATGGGAGCAGTGATTAGAGATTGCAGAATGACACAAATCCATCTGTGCCTTGGATGCCAAGGAACCATTGGGATACTCTGTCCCAAGTCATGAGACTACCATAGAAATTATAATAATGAATAATATGATTTCTTTTTTCAAAGTTATTGAGGAAGTTAATGGGTGGTTTATAACACTACACAGAAATAAAAATAACTCATTGGGGAAATTCATGTGTAAACTGTTTTTCTTCTTTACTCGAAGAACTGAAGAAAATTATTCTAACTGCCCACTGGTCTGAGAGGTGAAGTAGAGACTGCACAGTCCTTGGTGAAAGGTTTCAGTGCTTTTAAACCATCATTGAAATCTCCCCTCCATGGTCACTGCCAAAAAGTCAGCCTGGAGAAAGCTTCTCCAGTGTACACCAACCCCCCTTTCCTAAGAGCTCCTTCTGCCTCTCCAGCCAGTGCTTCCAGTTGATGTCCAGGTTCTGAAATCATCACCCCTAGCTTTTTTCCTTCTGGAAGGGACACATCTGATAGTTTTAGTCTTACTTGTCATAGAGTCTGCATTAAGGGAGTCTTCAACTTTCAGGTCTCAGGGCCTCAAAGAGCTCTTTATGCCCTTATGCAGCTCAAAAGGAGGAATCAGCCATCTCTTAACATTCAGATTTAGAGTCGTGTCACAGCAAGGTGTAGCCCTGTTTTGTTTACACCATACTTTCAGCGCAATTCTCTCTGCTTCCTCCATGGCAGAGTCATATTTCTGTGTTTCACTTGGTATGTTATTACTGATTTTATTATGGCTCAGAAACATGTAATTATTCATGCTATTAATAGGCCCCAATGGGATGGGTATTCTGTACTGCTTGGTGTGTGTCATAAAATCTGTAATGCCCACTTGAATGCTCCGTTGTTATCAGCAGTTATTCAGTAATGACAGAACAATGGTAGTGTCTTGATGTTCAAAACACAGAAGTATTTAAAATCTTTTCCAATATAATAAAACTCCATGATATAAACAGAGTTCCTTGGTTCCATGCACAGTTAGGTTTTCAGGACTGTTGGGGTCTTCCAGAGCCTGTGGGTGTAGAGAGGATTTGAAAACAAAGCTTCAGAATAGGAACCTCAGTTTTCTGCTTGGGCCTGTAGTTCCTTCTTCAGCCATAGCTGTAATTCAAGTCTAATTTGTTAAATACATATTTGAATTATTTCCCTGGTGGGGACAAGAAAGTCACCACAGTACTAGTGGCTTCTCTTGCACAAATAACTCATTTCTAGACCATGTGCAGAACCCAGTCTTGGCTAAGCAGGCTGTTCATGGTCACCTGCTTGGGTCACAGGGTAGGTGAGAGGATCTTACTACCTCTGTGCTCCTGAAAGTCGTTTGTGCACCTGATTACAAAGAGTAATGTCTAAAGATCAAAGTAAAAGGGTAATTTTTAACCCTGTGGTAGCCTACAGTGGAGTTAATTACATGAATATTTCAATATATCACAAGCATGCATTGTAATACCCAGGCAGAGGAAGTACCTGCATCTCTTTGCCCAAAGTACACTGTGACTGAGAGGTTTAGGTTTGGTTTTTTTTTTTAAAATCAGTGTTCTTTTTGAAGTTTTCA
Organism: Corvus brachyrhynchos; assembly: GCF_000691975.1. Lineage (NCBI taxonomy): Eukaryota > Metazoa > Chordata > Aves > Passeriformes > Corvidae > Corvus > Corvus brachyrhynchos. Next base: position 616,891 of record NW_008238440.1, read on the forward strand.
AACAGTTTTATCCCAGAGATAAGAGGAACAATGGTACCCTGTGTTGCACTGCCTTACAGCAGCACTTTGAAGGGGTAAGCAAACAGCTGAGGAGGGGTGTTCTAAGGAGCCATCAGAAGCAGACTAAATTTGGCAGTCAACAGCCACCCCATCTTCTCCAAGGCTTCCTTTTGCTCCTTCGCCTTCCCTGAAAAGCAAGCAAAATGTAAATAATGAAGTTGTTCCTTTCTTTGCCTTATTCTGACTTTCGAGATCTTGGCTTGGTACTGACAGGCAGGAAGAATCTGCAGTTGGATGTACCTTCTCTCCAAGAGCAAGACAATGAGCACTCACTTCAGTTAAAGAAAAGGCTGGCCCAGGAAACTTCTTAATAATAACAATAGTAATAGTAATAATAATAATAATAAACCCTCACAAGCAAGGAAACAATTTTTTGCTCCATAAGCATAAATTAATTTAAAACATGTTAGAGGGTGTGTCTCACATGCTTTGATGGGTATGTCAGACACGTGACATTATTTAGCATTACACAGCACAAGGCATCATCTTTAAATCAAAGTGTTGGCCCATATTTTTCCTTGACACATAGCAGATGCCATTTGCTTACATAAATCTTCAGATGAGCTTGTTAAGTTACAGGAATAGGCACAGTACCGAACACAGAGCATTAGAGTCCTCTGCAGGAAAAACTGTTCACTCCCAGGAGATAAAGAGCCTGAGCTGTACCAATTCTAGTGCCAGTTGTAGGCAACTCCATCAAGCAGTGCTCTCAAAGTATCATCCTTGTCTTTAAAGGAAACTGAGGCAGGTGATGACATTTACTTGAAGTGCTGGTTTAGCACCCTGGTCAAACTACAAATGCAGAGGTAAAGGCTTTTCTCTCCATCCTCACTCCCAGCTGGATCTTTATAAAGCTACCTGCAGCCTTGGAACATAACCTTCTTCCTTCTGGCACATCCAGGAAAACTCCAGTTGCTCCTAGTCAGGATCCAAATCTTTCTGTTTAAATACAGGAACAATTTAGAGGATCAGCCCTTCACACCAGAGCCAAATGAGCATGGAAGGAGCAGAGTGTCAGAACTGCACAGGGTGTGAGATCTGCTGCACTGGACTGAGGGAAGGATGAAGCTCTGGGCAGGAGCTGCTCCTCAGGAAGCCAAGGAGACAGCAGTGTTCTAGCAGAGGAATTAAATGTTGCTCTTGAAAAACAGAAAGTGACTGATTGGTGATTTGAACAGTGTCAATACTGTACGAGATCAGAGGACACGTGAAACAAAGCTGTGGCCAAAGGAGATGAGTGCTGGTGTTTGTGGGGCTGAAGAGATTGATTGAAAGTCTTTTAAGCCTAACGTTTGTGAGGCCACTCTGTTGGCTGCAGCTGGGTAGTAGCAGTGATACTGGATTCATTGCTGCTTCTTTTTGGAACTGTTTCTCTGAGAGTCATCCCTGAAACAATAAAGGTCTGTTCATTAATGAACTTTCATTAATAAGACTTAGTTCTTCCTCTTTCTGTTCCCTCATTTTTTCCCCTTTCCTCCTCTGCCTCTTTTCATTTGTACGCACATTGCCTCAAGCATTTTCATGTTCACTAATCTTTTCAATATTCATAAAGCAAAAGTAATACATAATCAGTGGGGAAATGCATTCCCATTCACATATTTTTTCAAGGTGAAGTTCAGATATTTTCTGAAATGGTGCAGAAGCTTTGTCCTGTCCTAATGGCTCTCACACACGGCCTGGATACTCAGGTGTGCTCAGGGTTAGGGTGTGCTCCCAGTCACTTTGCCAGGCACAGGTTGAAGCCTGATACTAAAGAGAGGAGAGAATGAGCACAGAAAGTCTCTAGGATGTTCTTTAAGATGGAAAAGACAGGAAAAGCAAATATAATGAAGCAAAAAATTAAGAAAGAATAAAAAGAACAAAATGTTAGCAGAAAAAGCAAAAAGCAAGGGAGCTGCCATGTAGAATTTGTCTGTACACATTCTTTTAAAAGAAACTGCTAAGTATTCTTCACAAAGAATAGGAAAACAGCACTGTGTACTGTACACGTCATACAGGGAGCCTTTAGAAGTCCATTTCAAGTCCTTGCTAAAACAAGTTTAGCAGTCTACAAACAAGAATGCTTTTAACATTGCAACACCCACAGCCATTTTATAGATCTTGTGGCTTGGATCTCATTCTTGGTGGGGGTTGCTCTTTATTTCTTATCCAGAGTGTTTACATCTTTGTGGTGTCGGCAATACAGACCCATCTTTATAAGAGCAGCAAGAAAAAAACCAGCAATAAATCTCTGCAATGTGTTTTCAGTATGTCTATAAATCTGAAATATTTAAATGTGAAACAGTCCCTTTCTTTGAAAACTGTGGATTGAAACTAACAAAAGGATTGTTCACAATATTTTTATTCAAGATGATCTGAACAAAGAGGAGGCTAATATCTTTCCTTGAATGTACTCTTTAAATTGAGAGGCACTGAGAAAAAAAAAAACCCACAGTACTTTATTAAAGGTGTTGTTGGTGGTTTGTCATTGTGGGAGTGAAGCCAAAACTGTTTTTACAGAAAGAAATACAGTTCACTGATAAAATTATATAACCTGTGTGTTATAAAGAGACTGTAAAAAGTTCAGCTGTTTAGGTGAAAAAGCAAAATAGGCACAGATAGATCTCTCTTCTATGTCTATATTAATCATCTTAATGTAGTGCTATTCAGACAGGTGAATACAGATTCCTGTAAGTAATCTGTAAGTAGCTGGGGAGATTTTGTACACCCAGACATCTGTGCTGTGTTTTTTTATGAAATAGAAGTTTCAATCTCCTCTTTTGACAAATGATAATATTTTCATAACAATGTGATCCCCAAAGGATCAAAGATTCCCTTTGCTAAGTGCCTTTGGAGTGTTCAGCACTTTCTAGAGTCAAAAATAGTTTCTGTCTGACAGAGACTGAATGCCTGGGACCTGAGACAGAGTGATAAATAGATAACTGAGGTTTGAAAGGCAGGCGAGAGACAGACCCAGACAAAGAAAACTACACAGCCAGGTAGATTTGAATAAATCAACAGGTTCTGTCTTCAACAATGTAGAGTGACCAGAGAAGAGGTAGGATTACATGGGTTGTCATTCTCTTATCAACAAAGTGCTGAACCTAACAAAGCTGGAAGAGGATTAATAAGGATACTGGAGGAAATAAAAGCAATTTTGATAAAAACAGAGTCCTCCAAAAGACTCAAGGTCAAAATGTGTGTTTGGGGAGACTCACCCCCCAGTAAAACCATTCTAATACAGCTCTGCTTCATATCATCCTTTCATGAATGAGAAATACATTACCTCAGCCCTTTCCCAAGGCATATACCTCAGCCACCTTCCAAGGGATAGTTATTCCCACTGCCAAGATTTTAGGAAAAAACACTCTGTATTCAGCCATCATTGAACACCAGCATTTTTTACCTCATCTATTTTACTGTTCTGTCAAAATACAGTCCTTAGCCCTGGTCTTGAGAGCACCTGGTAGACTTTGGCAACAAAAGAAGACACAGAGCACTGAACCTGAGGCAGCCACATCACAGGCAGGACTTGGGTCTGCAGCGTGTCCATAGGCTGCCCACAGGGATAATGCATGGGCATTTCCAGAGGTCAGGTCAGCCCACTGAAGCTCTGGATTCAGGCCACCTTTGGTGTTCCAGTTTTCAAGAATTTTTACAGCAACAGCTTCAAAATATCAGCACAGAATTTATAAGCTGCACATAGACAGATTCCACAAATAGTCACACAAGGCCAACCCACACACCCAAATGGATATTTCCCAGCTGCTGGAGCCAGTGGGGTTCCCTGCTGCGATCTCTGTCCATCTTAGCAGCTGGGAAGAAGCTTCCTGCTGCTTCAAGGGCACATGGTCCTTCTTTCCACTTTTAGGATGGAAAGAATGGAAGACTCCTAGAACATTCCCTGTAGCTGGGAAGAATCCATCACTACCAATACTGCAAGAAGGGAGTGGGTCTTGCATTTGGGTGAAGAACCATCAATGACTTTGTGTTATATTGTGCTGCTTTAATTTGATTTAACAGGCACAAGAAAAGACAGACAGAAGGGAAGAAGAGTTGATATTGAGCATAAGCACTGCTAGTACTGAAGAGGATCCAGCACTGAAATTCAAGCATCCTAATAAATGGAGTGAGTTGAATAAACAATTTTAGTGACTATCATGGGTCAAATCCTGGAAAAACATTAGCAGATATGTTTATGCCAGCATAAACATTTAAGTAAATCACTGTGTGTTATTACAATAACGCTGCATTTGAACTGAAGTTGTTAGAAATCCCCTTCAGAAATTAACCCAGTTTTTCTTAATAGCAATTATGGTTTTTTACAACCACATTTGCGTTCATCATCTTAGAAACCGAAACATTTCTAATTAGCAAAATGGCAATAAAATGAAAAGAGTTTGTGTATTAGGTTAGTGTCTAGAAGTGTGTTTTTCTCTCAGCTCTGAGCTGTATTGCTCCATTAGCTTTCAGAATGATTGCACAGAGTAGTTTGCCAGGAGATTTGCTCTATGTAAAGTAGTACAAGTGCTTCTGTACTCTAGAAAACAAGAAATGACAGGAATATGTTGTAAAAATGTATCCTCTCTGTTGGGAGGTTTTTTATTACACATACATTTAGTCCAAATAATTTTAAACTTACATTTCCACCAAGGCTCATCTTTGCTTTAACAAGTGTTTTTTATTAACTGGAATGATGGGTTTTTCATTTTGAACTGAAATCTCCTTTTTGTGTTTTCAGAAGGGCATATATCTGAAGGCTTATTTTTAAAGCTGAAATGCAATATGTTGAAAAAGCATTTATGAACTCTTTTTCTGTAATTGAAAAAATACATGAGTTAGACTTTAAAGTGTGAAGAATGATACAGCTACTATCTGTGCTGACTCAGGCCAACTTGCTTCCATGCTGGTATGACCTTCAAAAGGAGTTAGAAAAATCACTTGAGGAGAAGAGAATTTCTGTCTAAAAATGTGAATCAAAACTTTTCATCGCTGCATGCAAAATATCAAGTGTAATATATGTTATAATTTTGATCCTAATGTAGCTTTTTTCATGATATTGGCAATATAGTCTGGCTAGATCAGAATCCTAAAAGAACACTGTTATTTTACAGTTGGAAATGATGCAGTAATAAATTTTGTTTCTCAAAAATGTAATGAGAAGCAAGTGTCATCGCAGCCATGTTTTTCTAACACTGCGTTTTTTATTGTATCTGGCTCTATGTTATTAATACCCAGATCCAAATGGTTTGGTTTGGGTTTTTTTTCCATATATTCTCTAAATAGTACTTAGGGATCAGAAAGGCCATAATGAGCTGAATGATCATAAGAATAAGTAAAACATTTTTCTTGGTCAGACAAGAACTTTGATCAGTTTTTAAAGGTACATAATCCACAATGATTATATTCAAAGAATTAATATGGCTTTATATTCCAGAACCATCCCTGCAGGTCCCCATATCAGCCAAGAATAATATCTGGACAGATTTACCAGTCTGAGAAGGTTTTAAGTGAACTTCATACCCATGCTCAACTTAGCTTGATTGAACTTGGTCAAAGTCAACCCTTTCACTAATGCTCAGTTTGCAGAAGAAATGTGAAACATAGCACTGAGGGCTTTTTTGCTTCTCATCCACCCCCCAGTGAGGAGGCTGGGGATGCATTAGAAGTTGGAAGGACACAGAGCCAGGCAAGATGACCCCAACTGACCAAATGTTATACATGGTTTAGCATTTTACCAAAGGTTTAAAGTGATTATTCTTTTTCACTGAACACTCTTCATGTATTTCCTTGCACCACTGACCTCATGTGCTACCCCCTGATTAATACAATTCTCCTGTGCCATGCCTATCTGTACCTGTTGTTTCTTTAGGGAGTCAGAAGAGCCCCAGAAAGTCTGGAGCAAGCACTTTAATTGTTCCACTTGCCTTTCAAGGGCCATTATTATATTTCACGGGTATCTTATCTTTTCATGCTGGGAAACCAGGTTCTTGAAACTCCTTCCCAGACACTTCACTACCAGTGTGCATTGTTGGACCTTACCAGTTCCAAAGAAGGAAAACCAAAAAGGATCACATTACCTGTGCTGCCATGAAGATTTTTGCCTTTTCTTTTATACCCCGGTTATACCTTTTTACAACTTCTGTATTCCTAGTGCTTTTTGCCTACATTCTTGGACTTGTTTGTCAAGCTGAGAGACTGAACATTTGAGAAGCTTTGTAAGTAGGGATCAGTGTGCCCCAGGCCCCAAGGTCCTCTCCAGAACACATTCTGTAAACCAAGATAGAACCATCCAGGGGAAGGTTCCTTGGGGAGGGGGGCTCACTTGAGCCTCTCATTGGGGAATCTTTGATAGATCTGCTAATTAGTAACACCTATAATGTTACACCCGATGTTGGGGGGGACACACTCGGCGGGTGCATCTCGATGCATGTGACCTGGATGTGTGCACCTAAGGATCCTTAAAATAAATACCAAGGTAAATCCCTTTTCCCCTTCTAACCGTGTTTGACTCTTGATTTTAAGACCAGGAAAAGGCATCACCTGTGTAGCCCAGAAACCACACCAACTTAGACATTTCTGTGACCAGGATCCCAACCTGTTCCTCCAAGTAAGAATTATATCAATACCATCATCATCATCATCATGCTGTAGCCAGGACCACTCAGTTGTTTCCTCAGAGTCATACACCATAATCTAATGATCAAGATGAACAGACATTAGGATTTTGCTGTAGTGTCAGCACACCTGAGGGACTGGCAGAATGCATCTCTGCCAGACTCCTTTCCTGAAGTCAGACAATTTTGTTTTGTAGCACCTTTTATTATTTTGACTGCTGTTTTTTTGCTTATGATAGAGAATTGACAAAGGGGTGCTGTTGTGTTTCGTAACTGGGGTTCTGCAAACAGTATAAACTTAATTTTGTGAAAATGAACACAAGTAATTTTTTTTTCCATAGTTCATTCCTGTTAAAATGTTCCTGCTACTGTCTTTTATTTACCCACTTGTTTCAGCCCAGTGTTCCTCTCATCTTTCACACTTGGCATCGTCTTCCCTTGGGCTTCTTCTTCCCCATGGGAGGAGCATTAAAAACTGCCAAGGGCAGGTTGGAAGCAGAGTACTTCATAATCTAATAATGTGGGATCTACATGATTAACCTGCTGCTGCTGTTCAGTGAGCAGTGCAGCCATCTGTAGGAGGTGGGTCTGTCGCTCCCACGCTAAAGGACTGTATTGTTCCAATGTTGTTGCTCCATGGGGGTCAGAGTCTCTGAGGATGTTAATGCCTGCCATGGTTGTGCCTTGCAACCTCCCAGTAAACCCTGTGATTTAAGCCACTGAGGAATTCGGTACACTTGATCAAAAAGAAAAGCAATTCTTGAATGTTCTCTTTTTGACCTGACTGTCCTTGTCCATAACTGGGGCGGAAGCACTGGTTGACAGCAAACTGCACCGACCATACAGGTGTATTTTCTGTCCTCAGCTCAGGTGTAACAGTCTGAAACCCGTTACCTGAAGTTGGTAGCACAGAAGCCACAGTGCAAACTTTGGGGTTGCACACGAGTCTAATGGCTGCTTACATAACCAGAGAGTGTCTCCAGGATCTGTGTATTTTCAGATCAGAACTGGTTTTATTAGTAAGTGCTGGCTTGCCAGACAAGAAAAGGTGATTCACTTGGATGGGGGGAGAACTACAGTTCTTCTGTAATGAATTCATTATTAACACAGTGAGAGACAGAACCAGGCAGTTTCAAATTCACAAATCATCTGTCTTTTTACTAATATCTGTGTTTTTTGGCACCCCAAGAGCAGTCTCTGTTCCCCTGGAGAGACTCTTTCATAATGCTCAATAATGCATCTGTTATTATGAGAAGGATGTTGAGAGTTTAGAACGCAGCAGCTCAGCTGAAGCAGCTGTTGCTTCAGAGACAGCAAAAGCAGGAAAAAAGACATTTAAAATTTTTAAATGTATGCTCCCATGTGGTCTATTTCTCAGCCCAAAAAGGGGCCTTTGCATTGCAGCTGCCACCTGTTTGCAAAGGGGGAAGCTTTAGAAAGGATTTTCCTGGAGCTGCTCTTGGCTGCCCATTCCAGGCCACAGCCAAAGCCAACTCTTAAGAACCATTTTAAAGAGTGAATTGAGCTATTCCTCTCTGCTTAGATTTCTCATGACCCTGATCTTCCACAGGGGTCTGCAGTTGTGGAGAGTGACATGGTAAATCTTGGCCAATGGACAGCCCAGCAGTCTCCAGAAACAAATATCATTATGTGGCTGGTTATCCGTAGGTGATGCAAAGTGTCACAGGAAGCAGCAATTACAATATCCTAGGGAAATGAAGTGTTGGTAGGCACAGCAGAGGTGTGTGCATCATCCAGGCAAAGACCCTCAGAGAAGAGAACTGCTGTGGACATCCCTCAGGGCTCTGACCAAGCACAGCGTAGGGAACTTCCTTGAAAGGATGCCAGGAGAGAATCGTGTGGATAAGCTGTGCATACCTTCCAAAGGCTGTACCTTACTGTATACAAGCAAGCTGCCACACTGTGTGCTTACCACAGCTTTTCTTTCCTGAATGGCAGAGATTTGCTGTGGTTGAGATTCTGCCTCGCCCTTGGACCCATTTTCTCACATGAAGTAACCCCACGCTGCTCAGTGAATACAGCTCACTCAGCTGTGACTGCTAAAGAGCAGGGAAAATCAGTTCTGTAGGAAGCCTTGTTTTTAAAGCTGTTTCATATAAGATTTTATATCTACCTTCTTTAAGTGTGGAGTGGAAAAACTGAACTGTAATTCATGCAGTGGTTCCCTTTCCCTGTGTTTTGAAAGTGTTAAATCAAAAGTGAGATTTGTACAAATAAAAACCAGCAAGTGCCCGTTAACACAGAGAGTGTTGGAATTCTGGATTTGCCACACTGATGTGTAGAGACCAATGGGAGTCATATATATTTTAGTGCATTTCTAGTCATTTCTAGAATTCAAGAAGTATCCTGTCCCCATTGCATATTATTTTGTTTATATTCCTTGACTTCGCCAATTAACACGCATGGCCATGCTTGAAGTTATGGGTTTTACAGACCCTTGTGGCTTTATGCTGACACAAATTGCTGCTCAAAAGAAAAGTAAGGGAAAGAAAAATTTATAGTTCAGCCCAATGCTGTATGCCAAAATCTAAAAATGGTTTAAGACAGCTTCTTAAATAATCATACTTCAAACAGCATGTTCAAGCTCTTAGGCAGAATGTCAGGCATTTTTGTACTTCCCCAAACTCTGTGGAAATAAAGTAGGGTTTTTTTTTTTTTTTTTTAATTATACAATTACTGAAGGAAGTGCTGGACAGTTTTCATCCAGACTTAGAGCTGCCAGTTCTCACAAAATTGGGATTTAAAAAAATAATTCCAGTTCCTACAGCATGAATTACAATAGATTCCTAGTTCTTGTTTTATTTTTTAAAGGTAACTTCCTTATTCTTCTAACTGTGGAAAGAAAAACATAACTGTGAACCCTTAAGGCTAAAGCAAATTTCATAGTGCTATTCTAAAATTATGATGGCTAAAGTTCATTTTGGAGACCTAACTGATGATGCCACAGCTGTGCCAATACTGCTAATTTAAGATAATAGGTACTCTTCTGGCATCAACACAGCTAAACAGAATACTGTAACATTCATACATTTATACAAAAATAATTCCCAAACTTAAGTGGTTTTACTGCAGATTCTAATGGCATATATGAGCAGAAAACTGAACCTTTATAATTCTTTATGATCTACATAAAGTGTCTTGTGATTGCCTCAAAATACTACTTTTAAAAATCCTCTAAACAGCTCAGATAATTACTGTTCCAGAAATGTTGCAGGAGAAAGAAAATCTATGATGGTCTGAGCCCTTGTGCCCACTGAAAGGGGTGGAATTAGATTTCTGATCCAACCTCCTGTGCAGTACAGACAAATTGCAGTGCTAAAGGACGTGGTCAGTTTGTGTCTCAGATGAGCTACAGAGTATAATTATAGTAGCAGGAGGAATCTCATCTAGAGACCTGCTGTAGATTATTTCCCTACCATTACTAGTTTAGATTAGCTAAGCAAATTTTCAGCATTATTAACTATGGAAGAAATGTATGAGCTGTGAAAGAGACGCGTATTTGGAATTTTTCTGGAGTCAGCAGAGTTGCACAGGCTGTGTTCCAGGCAGATTGGTAGCTTCCAGAACAAAGTGATGTCTGAAAGATCACGTAGATACCAAGGATATCATCTGGTTATATCCATGCTTAGGTGTGGCACAATCACAGTGACTTTGACACAGCTTATTTTAATACTGCAGAGGAAAAGGACCCAAGGTTTGGGGCCAGTCCTTGGGCAGCGGGGTACGATTGCCCTTGGTGTGGGATGTCTCTGGTGTGGAGGTAGGTGATGTGTTCCCTGCTCAGCCCCTGCTCCCTGCAAAGCTAATCCCAGTCTTCTCTGGGCAAAACCTCATGGGCCAGGTGGGAGGATGCTCTTGTCTGTGACTGGCTTGTGAAACAGCTGGAATTCTACACAATTTTCTTTTTACTGGTGCATAGTGACTGTATGGGTGTCACCTTTTGTCAGGAAGGAGAATGTCCCTGTGGTACTAGAAAGGCAGGACGAAGTAGTGAAGCATGAAGTGCAAAGCAGTGCATAGAACAATCAGATTATCCTGCAAAAATGAAATACTGACGGATGGCAACATTTGTACATGAATTTCTTAACTGACAGTCATTGACACCAAGAAGAGAGTGGGGCTGAGTAATATCCCATAATTGCTGGGGAAGTATTTTAGCTGATTTTTAGCTATTTATTCATCATTGCTAATCTCAAATCTTTCATGATAATCCACTGTTTCTTTTTCTTCCTAATCCCTTCTAATATTAATCTATGTTAATACCATGTATTTATGTATCTGAAGCATGGATTCTAGGGTGCTGCATAGCTCTGGCTCTCCACTTTCTCTGCTTCTTATTAAATTTATTTTTATATGTGTGTGTATACATATATATACATACAGACATACATCTAAATATTTATGATGTATAAATATGTAAGTCTGTCTATATGTATAAATATATATTCATGTAGGCATTTAATTTCTGTGGTTAAGTCAGAAGTATGTGGATACACACCTATGTAGGTTTTGCCTTTTGCATACACATTTTTCTTTGTGATATATGGTGCTGCATGAACAAACACCAAGTATTGCACAAAATGAAGCAGCATAATTTTAAAATAAAGTGTAGACAGGTCAGTGTTGTCCTAAATATTTTTGTGTAATGTATAAATATATTTGTGCAAAAAACAATTGCTCCATTGCTGTAGAGATTTATGCATAGGCTTAAGTCAATAAAATGTGGATAATCTCATTATGATCAGTGGATTGCTACCAAGGTTTAGTTAAATATGAACATAAGTCTTTCTGGAATTATGAATATATATATTAAATTATAAAGAACAGACATTTATATGGATGGTTGCACATCATACTGAGAACATTTGATCACGCTGTAGCAAATGTTGATCTTTTTTCTTGGTGGTATTTAAATCCATTGGAAAACTGCCTTATAGTTGAAACCCTGATGTAACTCTGATGTATTGTTAAAACTGAGAGTTGGGAGGGTTGTTTTGTTATGATTTTTGCCCTAAGGATCATCAAGGACTTAATCAGACTTGCTGGTTTATTTCCATATCAAAGTTAAGTAGGAAATATTTTATTAACAGATGTCTGCATCAAAACCTTTCATTTAGATCAGTACCAGGACTTATTGCAGAATCAAACAGTTCCTGCTCTGCAATTAGAGTTGTCTTTTTTCTCAGACAGGAACCCACCAGTGCCCCACTAATGAATGTCCTTACATATTTCCTCCAAGGAATAATTGCAAAAAAATCAGAGCACATCTAGATGGGGCTCAGAGCTGAAAACTTAAAAATCACTTTAGTGAACATTTTCCATCAGTGCAATAATGTCATGAGGACCCTAAGCTGTAATCGTCCCTACAGTAGAACTGATACTCAAAATCAGGAAAAGCAGACAAGTCCTTTCAGATGAGTTGATTAAATGTGCTGAAAGAGAATACACCAAAGACAATCCCTCAGATATTGCAGAACAGTGTTTTACAAACCCACATGGGGAAGAACTGTTTGTGTTTCAGAGAAATCTGAAGTTGAGGTAGAATTTCAGTTACATGTTATTAATTGTTTTGGTTTTGTAGTGGTCATTCTGGTAGGGAGCACAGGATCCAGCAGACCTGTGGCACTCTGGGATAGTTTATTTTCCTGATTTTTCAGCCTTACTGCACCATTGCATGTACGTTCACTGGAGTACAGCAGTGGTTTGGGGACTGTCTAAACTAGGATTGCAGATTCATTCCTTTTTGTAAGTGTTTTTCCTCTCTGAAAACAATGGTATAGAGTGAAGCAGCATCCCCCTAAGAGAAGAAAACCCATGGAGTCACCTCAGTTAGAGACTACAATGGCCAGTTAAGTAATTTATTGCATGCTCCTGAATAGAAGCCGATTCCATTCTCTGTGAATGGAGATTGACTCAATATATTTATCCTCTCTAGAGCTTTAAACAAACCAGCTTTAAATATTTTAAGCGATGTGGCTTTTATCACTTCCTTTGGACAATATTTTCATTGTCTAATAGATCTCACTCTGAATTTTCTTCTGATATCCTGCCTAAATTGCTTAACCACATGTCATTATCTCTTATTCTACTTAGCTAAAATTCCTTACAACAAGCCCTGTCAATTACTGTTCCCAGGAGCTGCTGCTTCAAATGCTTTGGTAGTGATCATATAGCTAAAATCCTTCATCAAAGAAGGCATTCCCATAGGTATTAAAGCATTTGGCATTATAAACTATATATATTTCACAGATCATTTCAGTTTCTAAGCCTATAAAATAATCCTTAATTCAGTTATAAAAATCCTATCCTTTATAATTCATGCACAGTTGAAGATTGATCTAATGCTAAGGAAGATACATACCTCTGGTAGCCCTGTGGATTGGGATGGACAGTGGGATATCCTCCTGCTGGGTATTGAAGCATCTGGCACAAGCTGCCCTGATTTGTCTACAGACACTGTCCACCTCCTGCAGCTGTGGGCAGGAACAGGCCTCCCTCTGTTCTGGAAGTCACCAAGGTTCAGGATTGCTCTGTCTGATGGCTGTGGGATGTTAGGAAAGCAATCCTGCTTCCTGGTGACCAGGGGAAACGAGTCAGGGAGCCAGGCTGATGGAGAAGGGAAGGAGCTGGGAAATGGCAGGGCTGGATTCAGGCACTTCCCAGGCAGAAGGTGGATGAGTCTTGTCTGTATATTGGCCAAGTTAATCTTGGGAATATCAGACTGAGTGCAAAGATGGGAATGCTGATGAGAGCTGAGTGGCAGTGGTTACAGAGCTTTTACAGTGCAGTTCTGACATCCAGGTTTGCTGATTAACTCAGGGCTGCCTGACCAAAGCCATGGATATGATGGGCATATCCACCCTTTTACCCACATGCCTTTGGGAGAGCTCTGGTTACAGGGGTTCTCCTAACACACACCACAGTCTGAGTCCCCTGAACCTCAGCAACCACCAAATTTGCATTTTTGTCAAGTTCAGTTTACAGTAAATGCTGGCATCTGCTCATTCTCTTCAGTCTTCACCCAGTGTGTCCCACCATGTGTAAGGGCATCAGCCCAGTGTTTGGCTTCTGTTCCCAGCAGAAGATGCTGTGCAGACCCCAGCTGGTGCCAGGCACAATGGTGCTTCACACACAGTAACCAGGCGTTGGGCCCTTGCATTAGACCTTCAAATTTACTTCCCTGTAAATGTTTATTGCCACTTGGCTTACAGTGTTGATCCCAGGATATGCTCGGCTGCAATCCTGCAGTGCAAAGCAATCTGCTGCCAGGCACAGATGCCGTGAATGCAGTAAATGTTGGGCAATGTGGCAGGACTTTTTTGGTGTTGCATGTTTGGCAGAACTAATGGCTGCAGTATACCCTCAAGTTAGGGTTGTTGGTGAGAGATGCACTTAGAAGCTTGTCCCATAATCATATGAGATGGGAAAAGAATTCCTGACATACTTTCCTTTCCATGGGATGGTGACATCTGCAGTAGAAAATGTTTTCAAGTGAGTTTCAGTATGATTTTTGCAAACTTTTCCTTTAAGGCTTTCCATTCAGAAAAAAAAAAATTAATTGTCCAAAATGTAAGACAATTTTTATTTATTTCTGTCCTCTCTCAAACTAGTAGGATATTTGCAAAGAAGAAATGAAAATTATCTGAGATAAAGACCAATTTGAAGTCAAAGTCCTGCCAGGTCTGTCCTGCCAAGTGCTGAAGTGATGAAAGGTAGACATAGCAGAACCATGAGTGTGGTCTGGGAAAGGGATCTAATCTGAGACCTTGTCTATAGATACAGAATAGGCTGAACTAAATCACTCAGCTACATATTTATGAGCAAATTTGCTTTTATTCCTTTTATTTGGCTCTGACAACTCCTGCAATGCCTTACTGCTGAATACTTCTTTATGAACACTTTAATGTTAAACAGAATCAGTTGCATGTCCTGTTCAAGAGGTTGTCTTGAGGACTTGAGATTAAAATGGTTAAATTGCTTACTATAAGAAATGACTGATTTTCCAAGGACTGACCAGTCCATAGAGTTGTAGGACAGGAGCCATATGGCTGATGAGACCTGTGTGAGAAAATACACTTCTAGGGTAATGTTTAAGGAGCCAAGAAGGAGGAGCAGCCCCTTTATTTCAGGGCAGTTTCACCAACTCACTCACTAATAGGAATGAATTCAGGTCCACCCTTTTTTGATCCATTAAACATAAGAGATATGAGAATGTAAACAGCCTCAAATAACAGACAATAATAAAAATCATATTTTGAAGATATTTTTTGGCTGCTGAGAAAATAAGACAGTACACTAATAGCTCAGGGTTTAGATTAATCATTTGATAAAATGAGCTCTCTCTATCTGTAATTTGTACCACTGCTGCGAGTCATATGATTTGTCACATAGCCCTTGAAACTCAACTTCCTTCAGCTTTAAAGCCTCACATCTATTTCTAGGTCTTACTGTATTTGAACTAAACTGCAGAATAAGTGTTTGCTTTGAAAAAAGCTTTTCTAGCTGTGTGACTGAAGAATCTCCAATCAGTCTGAAAAGAATAGAAGAGTGTAACAGATTTGTGTTTCTGCCTTCCATAGCTGGCAAAATTGTGGAGATCAGAAGTCAGAGGACAGAGAGAGCTCCACATATCATCTCTAAAAGCCCAGTCTGATGATCCTGTGTTTGGCTCACACTGGCTTTAGCAGCTGGGCTTGGCAGTGGCATCAGCAGGGGCACCGTGCCTTCCAGTGCCAGCTCTTCCTGACATCCTCACTGGGCAGGTGCTCCTGTAACTGCTTCAACCACTGCAGCTACACGGGGAAGGCTGGCTGCAGAACACTGTGAAGTATAAAAACAGGTCAAAGTACTCCCATTCTGTATATTCCCAGGGTGGAGGCGTGGAGGAGAGCATAAACAAATGAATGCTTCTCTGTCCTAGAGCAGCCAAGGAGAGGAGAGAGGCAGCCTGAGCACATGCTGTGCTGCTGTCCCAACCAACAGGCAAGTCAGCTGGGGCAGGGCACACACAAAGCCTCTTCTTCAGTTGTTTGAGGGCTCTTTCATTGTCATACACCCCAAAAGCTGTCCTAGACCTTGTGCTCCTGTCCAACAGGATAGACCAACTCTATATTAGCAATTTAAACCAGATAGGAAGAGCAAGCAGTTTAGAATAGATACAAGACTGCTGAAAGAAATGTCAAAATGATACAGTCCTCACGCCAAAAACACTGACTGTGGGCTGGGTCTAAGATCCCGTAACAATAAATAGAACAAACAACAGAATTGTAAATAACTGACTGAAAGGACAAAGCTGACCGCACATAAAATTACAGCAATAAAAGGGAGACTACGATAATTCTTCCTCCTGACTGTTTTTCAACCTACTGTGCCTCATGGAAGGAGAATTAATGTATGCTCACCCTCCACGTTGCTCCAGCACTGCACTTCCATACACAAAGCAGCTGAAAAGCAGGTCGTATATATTTTGCTTCTGCTGGCAGCTCCTCCCATCCCATCAAAGGCTAATAAAGACATTTTGGATGCTTCACCTTGTTCGTTATCTTTCTGATGGCATTATCATTCCAGTCAGAAAGGCAGTGAGTTCTTCCATCCCTTATGGCCATGCCAGCAGGGAAAGGACATACAGAATTATGGTTCCCCTGCAAGTTCTTCCCCCTGTTACTGTCAGCACAGACATGCACACCCTTAGAGACTGTGTCCCCCACATTTTTATTGAGAGAGTTACACAAAAACTGACACGGCAGCTCTTTTTCCTCCCCAGCCCTTGCTGTAAGGGTGGCCTTAGCACACTGCAGAGCACTCACCCCATTATTTACATGCTGCACACACAGCCCCTGTTAGGTTGGCTTTAGCTGGCAGCATGAAAACACTTGGATTTACACATTGCTAGTGCTCCACTACAGTATATGAGCCTCCTCCTCTGATAACTTCTGCAGAGTGCCCTGGAAGAGCATAGTATGACCATGCACAGGCTGAAGCTGCCCACCAAGATTCAAGCTGTTCTTTTGCAGCACTGGCATCCAGCCTAACTGCACAGCAAGCTTCAAAATGGTGTAGAAATTCCTAACAGTCTTCCTAAGATTCCATACCTCTGAGATTATTTATTGAAAGGCTTATATCTTGTTAATAATGATCTCAGAACCACCCATGGGTGTTTTGCTTTAGAATCTGTTTTTGTAAATTGATGATTAAGAAGTAACACCCAAAGGATTTGTTCCAGTGGAGCATTATTTTCTCTTTAATTAATACAGGAATTTCAGGGGAAGACACTCTTATCTCTGTCTCCTTAAAGGGAGAGGGAAACTTCATCCCAGCATCAGTAAAGCTTAAATCACAAGCACTGCTTGACTTGTATGTATGTGGGTAGTCCCAAGTAGTTGGTCACTGGGATATTTGTTCCTTGTCCTCAAAGGGGGCAGTGAGCTTCACAGATTTGGATAAAATAGAGCTTAAGGGCAAAAAAAAAAAAAAAAATTTGTGAGGGTGAAACTCTCTAGTGGACAAGGTCAGTGCTATGCTGCTTTTATGGGAATGCTCATTGTTGGACAGAGAACTGTCAATTATGTCTCAAGGCTGATTAGGGAAGAACAGGAGATCATTGCTCTGTGGATCTTTCTGTAAGATAAGGACATGATCATTAGGCACCATTCACAGCCTGAAACAGGAGTATGGCAGGGAGGCAAATGCAGGTCAAAGAAGTCAACTATACAAGAAAAGTCCTAGATCAAAGGGGATTTAGGAGGGATCTGCTGTGCCTTTTGGCTGATAGGTATTTATGAGAAATCAATCTCCTTGGGTGCCCCAGTGAATTTTATTTCTGAGGCTGTAGGTGGACCACAGGCTCTGTGGTCATGATTTTCCAAACTATTTGGATTAGGAACCTGGCAGGATCACACACGGACTTCTTTTGAAGAACTTGGGCAAAACAGTAAATGTGTGCCAAATTCTCCTCCCAGACAGAAATCTATTGAGAACAGTACCTATCTCCAGGTGCTTAGTTTACACAGGCTAAAATAAGCTTTAGTCCCAAGGAGAAGTTGCTAAACAAGTGCCAGCTCAAAGAGATCTCTGAGGAGATTGGTTGTGGCTGCAGCAAAAGGGGCAGAAGATTCAAGTATCGAGACAAATCAGTGCTTGTGTAGTGAAGTCCATGTCTGAACTGTGTCTTTGGCAGACACTTCTGCACAGTCAGTAAAGGAAGTGATTGAAACAAAGGGTTTCAAGGTGGTAACGCCGTGTTCCTTGTTTTCTGGGGGTCCAACTCGAGACCTCTAAGCATGTGGCATCTAAGTATGTGGCAGGACCTCTGTTGCATTGACATCTGTTCTGAGTGGCAATGTGCTATAACATTGTAATTGCTATAAAAAGTCAAGCCCTGTGCTTCTTAAGGCAGGCAACCAAAACGCGACAGCACATTTGGAAGTTATGGAAGACTCATGAGCCTGATGAGGTGCAGCAGGGAATGCAGGGAACAAAATAAGCTCCTCACTAGTGGCAGTGAGCACTGCCTGTTTCTGTACAGGGAATTTGGCTGTGTACTGAGAGTCTGCACCATAACACTGCATGTTACCACTGCAGGCAATTGCAGAGGAAACCTTCATTCTGGTCTCTGCTGGTACCTTACCTCACAAATCCTTACTTCACAAGCTTAATGTCCTTTTGTAAATAGGGTTTGGGAGACTTGATGTGATTAATTTGCACTGCAGAACTCCCCAAAGGGAGTTGTTGTTGCATTAGGCACTGTGCAAACCTATAAAAAGGGTTTGGTCCTAAACCAAAGGGCTTGTATTTTATATTTAACAAAATACTTGATGGGTGGGTATAAAAGGCATGTAAGAGGTACGGAAAGAAAAGTGTGTCTCTGAGATATATTATAGTGATCTCTCCAGTCCCATATTGAACCTAAAATGCAGCAGTTAATTCATAGTGGTAGCAGATGTTCATATATTGCTGAGCCCCAGTTTTGTACTGACACTGAACAAGTTAAAGACCCTTTAATCATCACAAGACATCATCCCTTTCTACAGTCCTATTTTCTTTAATAAAAACTATTTGTATCATGTTAAAGAACCAAATCACCTCCTACCAGTTCACTGGAAACAGGCAATAATGTACCATAGGGTGTCTACTACAGGAGGGCTCTGAGCCTGGATCCACCCAAAAATTCAATAGACCTGTCCCAGCAATAGCTTTGAAACCAAAGATTCTTGAGACCTTCTTAAGTTTCCTTATGAAATCTTGTCATGCTTTTCCTGACCAACCAAAACAACAAAGTACAAGTCCTCACAAGTCAAAGAGCTGCAGGAAAATCTGGTGCAAGTTGAAAAACAGAAATTCCAATGTTGGT
Organism: Corvus brachyrhynchos; assembly: GCF_000691975.1. Lineage (NCBI taxonomy): Eukaryota > Metazoa > Chordata > Aves > Passeriformes > Corvidae > Corvus > Corvus brachyrhynchos. Next base: position 635,917 of record NW_008238440.1, read on the forward strand.
GGGCTTCAGAGCTAGAGGATTGTGAACTCTGTGAAAATCTAACAAAGCAACCCCCTAATGTTCACATGGAGATGTAAACAGAGAGCCACGTCTGCAGCACTTGGACTGGGTTTCTTCTGTGGGGCTGTTACTGCTTTAACCAGACCACATGCACAACAAACTAAAACACATCTTGGTCTTGGCCTTACTTCTTTCAGAATTAAGTGCAACATGAACAGCTTTGAGGAAATGATGGACAGAAACACACTCAGGCTGCTTTCTTCTGTGTACTTACCTTTGTTAGCAACAGAAGAAATAAAAATTAATAGTGCTGTTACTCCTTTCCCCTAATCCTTCTTACCCCAGCTTTATGTCTCTTCAGCAAAAGGTCAGTCTTTTCAAGCGTGATTTAAAAAGTGCACTCATGAAAAGAGAAGAGCCAAACCACACAAATCCTGGATGTTAAAAATATACTCCTCTGTAAAGTGTGCATTCCTCTTGTGTCAAATACACACTCCCTTGCTGAGGTCTGGCTGTTTTTTGGTGTTGTGAGATATGTTTGCATGGAAAGAGTTGATTAAGTGATATCAGAGGAGCCAGTGAAGGAACTAAGATCCTGATCATGCTCTTCTATGAGACAACTAAGGAAAATGGAGCCTTAATACTGATCCTTAAAAGAAGAGCCACAGTCAAAGAGCAGGACTTGGGAGGGGACAGGTTGAATATCTCCAGATTCTCATGGATTTGCTAGGTAAGATCCACATGCTTTGCTGCTGCTTCCCTGATAGCACAGAATAACTGAGGCCTCATGCAATGCTCTCCTGCTACTCTCCAAACTCCATCTTTAAGCATTCCCCAGCCTGGTACCATTCTGAATGAAGTCCTGTTGGGTCACAGTAGCATGTCTGGGTAAGCCATGCAGGCTCAGACCTTCAGGAAGCACAGGGCAGACACTGTGTACACTGCAGGAGAAAACAACTGGCAAAAAATGGTGTGTGTGGGAGGGCACTGTGCTGCTGCCAAAGATGCTGCAGGCACTGGAGATGTGGGGATGTGGGCAGCAAACCTGCCCTGCAGCTCTGGCTGGCAGGCAAGGAACCAACCCCTGTGCTTGGGCTGGACTTCACCAGGTTCACTGACAGCGTGTAATCTACTTAGTGTGGCAGAAAAACACTCCAGTTTTCCAACTTTGCATCCACTGAGGCCTTTAAAAATCCTTTGAATTTATCTCTAGTCATTTGCAGAGACATTTTAATGGAGAAAGAGACATCATTTTAGATTTCTTTACCTCAAACAACAGGGAAGCAGGGTACCCACTGGCAAAAATCAGAGCCAGAAACAAGAAAATAAATCTCTAAGGGACCAGGAAAATACAGTTCTGCCTAGAGATAGCATTTTTTATTTAAAGCTTTTATTGTCTAGATTTTCCAAATGAGGTTTCTGCTGTGTGAGAATGGGCTGTGTATTTTGTGTGTTTGGGTTTTTGCTGTTGTTTTCCCAGGGATGTTTGGCGTCCTAAAGGAATCTGTGAACTACAGATGGTGCCCAAAGCAAGGAAATGTGGAATGTGGAGTGGAACACAAATGGAGCATCTGAAAGGCTCCTTGTCTGCTCCTGCAGGCCAGGGGAGCAATGCAAAGGAGACTCTTTGCTCCTATTCTATATCAAACTGTTTGCTGCAGGACTGTTCATTTTCCTTTTCTTTCTCTCCATCATCCACCCACAAAACCTAAACACTTAAAAGCCCAGTTTGAACAGTGGAATGTGTGGTACATTCTTGTTCTGTCTGATGGGACAATGTCTGTGCTGGGGGGGTTGCAGAGGTAATTCTTTATTGACCATTAGTAATTCTGGGAGCTCATTGTATGAAATTCCAATGAACTGTATTGTGTCAAAACCATGCTTAATTTAATATTTAATTTAATTAACTTTTGTATTCCCTGTGCTGTAGAATGCTCATATGGAAAGACATCTCCAAAGTATTGCCAGGGCATTTCATGGGTTACACTGGCTGTTTTTCAATGATTATTTTAGTTTTACGTACAAGTGGAGGTCACTTTCACGCAGCAAAAGCAAATTAAAATAGCCCAGTGGTTTCTTATATTGCTAAAGATAAGTAAGAGTTACCATATCGTCTTTGGGATTTGCCTTTTACTTTTGCATTAATTTGTCCAAAAAAGTGTTTTGTCTAAATGAAGACATAATTCTAGTAAATAAAGGGGCTGGTTCTTCTGTCTGCAATCCCAGAGTGAGGCATCTGCCCTTTCTTCTGGGCTAAGTTCAGTCACACCAAACCAACCAGACACAGCTGATTGGAACAGAAATGCCTAATCTTGTAAAAAATATTGAGATTGCATAGAAAAGAAGCTCTTTGGCTCAAGATATAAGCACAGGCCGTTAATTATTTTGAAGGCACTAAATTCTGAAAAAGTTGTTCCAAAATTTTAAATAAAGTCAGCTCTTTCTTAGGTGAGGCATATCCAGATGGAACATTCAGACACTTTCAATTGTTTCTATTTAATTAAAGAGTTTGTTGGAATGGACAAAATAATCACCTGGGTATCACCACAATCCCCTTTCAGAACCATTCTCCCCAACACCCTCCAGCCTGGATACCACCATGCAAGATGCCAGACTGTATTTCCTTCATGAGCTGCAGGGGCAGCAGTTGTGACTAAAAAAAGGTCAAACAAGTCACATGGTGTGATCCAATATTTTTTTTTAAATTTGTGTATTCACCCTTAGAAAAAGTTGAAGCTGTGTAATGTTGCTTGTATCTGATTTAACCCCTCAGTGACAGCAATGCACTGGAAGAGGAGCAGAGTGATTTAAGTGCAGTCAGAACATGAGGTTGCTGATGTAGCAACGACATTCACATATCTTGAAGATGTACAACTTCTGGAATACAAGTAATCAAATTTACTAGATAATCTAATTCAGATGTTTTGTGGTTACTGGAAAACAAAGACCACAAACTGAGAGAGAGGCCTAAATATCCTCTAATGATTTATTAGGAAGACTTTCAGCCTACATAAGTGTTCCTATAAAATTGACTTAATAACCAAGATACAGAACACAGTAAGACCAGACATTTTTGTCTTACAGTTCAATGTAACCATATCCTACAGCAACATTCTGAAAACTCAAGCAGATGTTGTTTAAATAAATTGTTTCATGAAATATGCTGCTCTTTTCTTAAGAACAAATGTCCTTTTGGCTGGGCTTTAATGGAGATACTTTACTGACTTAAGAGAACAGCAGAGAGAAAACTATAACCATATTGATTAAAGCAGACATTTTTAGTTCAAAAGCAATAATAATAATAGAATTGAAGACCTTAGTGAGACAAAAATTAATTTACTGGTAAAGCTCCATAGCTCTGACTGCAGGAATGGTAAAATATTTGGTGTTTTTTGGGGCAATGCAGTGCCCTGATCACAAACTCTAGTCAGTAGGGATGGCCCCACTGCAGGGTGTGTATTCCCAGTGCTCATCCTGCTGCTCATACAGGGGGGATTTGCTGGCAGAGAGCTCAGCAGCTTGTCTTGTACCCCACAGGCAAAGAGATGCTCTAGGCAATACCAGGACACCACGTTACAGCACAGGAGTATGGACAAGCCTCCCCTAACAAGAGTGTGAGTGAATGGAAAAGACCCCTCCTGATTTCAGAGGCCTCTGCTCAGTTACTAAAAGATCAATGACCTTTAAACCTACAGAAGACTGTAGGTGGGGTGAAGGGAATGATGCCAGGGAGCTTTTCTTTCCATGCCCCTTAAGGACAGGTCTATTTTACAGTAAGGACTTCCTGAACAGACTGTTGAAGTGCTTTATATGCTTGTAGGTTGCAGCAGTAGATCCACCCAACAGCACCTCTTGCTTCCAGAGTTTTTTGAAAATCCTTTGTGGGGAGATGTATTTCAGGCTGTGTCAGTCAACTGGGTAGGAAGTAAATTTAAAAAACCTTTTTTATTCTTTAACTTAAAAAGTGAAATTTTCAAAAGCTTTATGCAAAACCCAAGGCTGCAAAGTAGCCTGGGCAAAGCTCTTGGAATTTAATGGGGATTTTGATTTAAGAATCAAAATCACAGAAAGATTGTGCCATGCTGAGATGAACAACTGTTTACGCGATCCATTTCCTCTAAACTGATTTGTTTGCTACCCTAATGTCCAGCTCTTGAGACAGACTTTTCTGTGACAAGTCCTTCGGGAATGGGATCCTTCAGTGCACAGGGCAGTTTTGTGATCAGACAGTGCAAGAGATGGCAATATTAATATTAGTAAAGGATCTTCTGCTAGGCAGGAAATACGGGGAACACTCAATTTACTCATCAAAAGATGACATCCGTGATTATTATCAAGCAGACCATAAATATGAATTATTCAGCGTCAGGTTCTCTGTAAAACACAGGTGATATTTATCACTAAGAAAATTCACGGTGTTGATGTATATCTGGAAGTGACAGATAAGAGCTATGGTATCAGAAATGGGCTTTCCCTGCAGAGAAACAATAACTTAATCAGTAATTCAAACATTCAGGACATCTCTCATCTTTCAGTATGTGCTGCTGTTTGTTATGGCTATGTGCACATGGCCTCAGATAAACTTCTATCTCCTCCTCAGTTCTTAGTCCTTTCAGCTGACAGTTCTTGAAGAGAATCTCCTTTGACCTTTGGACTGTTTTTTGTCTGTAAATGTCCAGATTTCCATTTGATTTGGGATGTTAAAAAAGCATAAATGTGCTCAGAGCTCCGACCTGTTTTCCACAGAGGCTGATATCTAATGAAGCAATAGAAAAATATTCTACCCTTCTGACTGAAGTGCAGTAGCTGCAGTGGCAGAGCAGCAGCTGCAGCACATGGAAATTATTTCCACTGACATTTGCTATTGCCAGTTTTCAAAGCAGATGAAGTCCACTGTGAAGGCCATGAAACTCTTGTTCTTCTGCATGAAGCAGTTCTGGGTGGAAAGCACCCGTGTGAAAGCTGTACAAGATGGACTGTGCATTGCTCTGGCGTGGCACAGTAAAGGTGTTCATGGCACCAGCATCAGCAGTGTGGTTGGACTGGATAGGAGACAACACACAGGGTGTGTGAGAACACAGATTAATTGGCCTTAAAATAGTGTGCAAGTGGCACAAAAGAGGCTGGGTTACCATTCCCAGTGTGCTGGCACACACAAAGTCTCCCAGTGTCTCCTTCTTTGATGTACAACCTCCAGGTTTCTTATGCTTGATATAACTTCCCTCTGTATCCCTGCATAGAGGGAAACAGCTAAAACCTTTTGCCATTTAGTGAAATAACAGCGATTTATGTTCTCTTCATAATTTATTAACATTCATTGCTGCCTTAGGGAAGTTTTATAATTGGCAACTGATAGATCTGCTTTTCAGCTCTAGGAATCCTGCTCAGAGGTGTCTCCAAGCTACAGGCCTGGGATGTAGGGGCATAAACATGGCATGAGCATGAAAATAGAGAATTGCACTGGAAACAACTCTTACTGTAGGTGTAAAATGATGTCCGTAAATTGCCATCAGACACTAAGGCTGCAAGCTGCTGGAAATATGGCAAGAAAGGAGCATCTATCCAACTCTGAATCCTTATAATGAAGGTGCTTCACAACAGCATTGGTATTTCCTTTTTATGTGAGAGATGAATAGAAATTACTTGCTTGAGTTCATCAGGAATGCACATTATAAATGATGCACCAAGCACCTGCATCTGTGCTTGGTTTTGTAGTCATAGATATTTTAGTGGAGCTATTCATAAATGGGGACTTCTCTAGAAGAAAAAAAATTCCACAGAGGCTCTTTTTCCTTTTTTGCTATTTTTTTTTAAAGTAGATGCAGAAATTCAAGTGAAGAGAATTTCAAAGACGCACAAAATTCTTGTATGTACTATGATTGATAAATAGTAAATTTGTATTTGATCTTTTAAAAAAAAAAACTTACAAGAAAGAGTTCAGAAAGCTCAAAAGCGCCTAGAATTCTAGAAAAAATTCAGACTTTTTGGAGGAGTTGTTTTTTTAGTCATCAGCATCAGACATCTCTTTTATGTGTTTGGCAAATTGTTACCTTTTTTTTCTTTCATTTTGATTTGATTAATTAGACCACAATGAAGACATTGGAATAAAACTGACTGGTTACTTCTTTCTTTGTTTGAAAAATAAACATTTGGTTTGAGATCACATTTTTCCACTCGAGTGCATGAGAATATTCTTTCATGGGGCTTGATTTTTGAAGATACATTCAAAAAATATCAAATGTTTTTGTTTAGCTTGCTTTATTTGCAGCTGCAATTTTTTTATTCATCAATATTATTTGAACCATGTTCATGTTCTTTGGAATAGACTGAGCAACTTTCAGCTACTGAGTCCTCTGGTAAAAAGATGATGAGAATCTTGTCAAATTCATGAGGAAACAAGAAAGAAAAAGCTTACTTTTTTTTCCCAGCAGTTTTAAATCTTTCCACCTCATGAGACACAACTTGTACAATCATTAAAGAGTTCTGTGACATAACCATGTGAAATTATGAAAATATATGGGGTGAGAGTATTACAAAGTGACGACAGCTGATTCCTAATTTCATCATCCATTATAATTCTTGTCTTTCTGAGCAGTTTGAGATAAGCTGATTTTTGTGGTTGGTATATTCATATGTTGCTATGTTTCTTGAGACGTGTACTCTGCAAAATATGTTAACAGTGAAAGCGCCTGTCTGAACTAAATAAAATAAGGATAATTTAGGACATGCCGAACCCATGTAGAATTCCTCCTGCATAAGGAATAAGCCATGAGTCAGAACAGGAAAACAAGTTTGACAGTGCTCTTTTTGCAGGCCCACTGAATAACATGGAGAAAGATTGAGTGAAATAAGGAAAAAACCCAGCTACAGGCAAAAGTTTAGATTGTTTACCTGTTTGTCTGTGAGTCAGGCTAATTTACTACTATCATTTAAAGAGCCAGGGAGGAAGAAAAGGAAAAGCCTCACCAGTGTCCCTTGACATTTGCACTCCTCATTACAGTAATTTCTGTATTTGCTGGGAATCAAAGTAAGGTGGATCTCCAAAGCTTCATTTCAAAGTGCTATCTGCTTGCTACATTACAGCTAATTACTGAATGATAACCCAAATACTGAAATAACAGGTGAGAATGGGCCTGAAGTAATGTCTCCACTGTTAGCATGGTCTTCTATTTTTAAGATTTTTTATGTATTTTCTGGTATGCAAGTGTTTCCACATTAACATTTAAATACTTAACTTTCTATCTCTGTACTTTAATCTTATTCTTACATCCTTCAGCCTTTCATTACATTACCATTATCTGATAAATGCACAGTTCTCTGTGTCCTTTGAAGTATTGAATTATTTTACAGTATGGACTAGATTATCCAGAGATTATTTTCCATGCAACACTGTCAGGAGAGCCTGGGGAAACACTCTGCATCAAGAAGGAAGGTCTGCCTTAGTACTTGCTCAAGGATTATGGAATTGAATTTTCCTTGTCTGGCTTTAGGAAGCATCTGTAGCCACAGGCACCTGAAGAGAGAATGTGAGCTGGAGTCTTCACAACAAGCAGCATTCAATTTGTTTTCTCTGAAGTCTGATTTGATCATCTAAAAGCAAAAATTGTCCCTGCTCTTAGAGTACTAGAAGGAATTCCAAAATTCTGATTTTTCAGTCCATTTTTTGATGCTTATTATCAACTTCAGTGATGGTATTAAGGAGGAGGTCAATGTCCCAACATCCTTGAAATCATGTGGTCATTTAAGGATCTTTAACCTTTAATCTAAAAAAAGAAGTTTCTGTCTTGTAGTCATAACAGAAAGATCAAAGTGTACAGAAAACTAGAGCAAGTAACCAGAGGAGTATTAATTTCTGCTGCATAAATCCCCCTACAAACATCAGTACACGATAATTTAACGGCTAGTACATTTCTCTCATGATTCTTAAGACAGCTCTGATGCATCTGGTTTGACATGAAAAGCCAGAGTTGGGATTGGAATGGTGCCTTGGTCTTCTCTGCACTCTGGTAACATGGACACCTGGGCAGTGAGACATGGTCTAAATCTGTGTGTAAGTATCCCCAGGATTACACGCAGGTGAAACATCCTTGCATTTATGCTCAAGACTACAAAAACCAAGCAGTGTGAAAATCGTTTCCTAGAACATCTCAAACCCAAATATTCTAAAATAAAGGAGTAAGAAAAGAGAAGATATTTTGTCAGCCAGAGGTCTAAATGAAGAAAGGTGTCTGAAGCTTCACGAGCTCTGTAATTCTGTGTGTGGCTCCCATTACTTCTTTCCTCATAGGGCATCATCAAACTGTGATATTCATAGGAGTTGCAGAGAAAATAGTTCTGAAGCAAATGGCAGTACTTCCACCTGTACTCTTCAGTTTCTGTTTGGGAAAAATATTCATCTGAACATAATTGTTTGTGTTTCCTAAGTGGGTAACTCCAGCAGACTGAGCTGTTCTTTGTGCTGGACAATTGTTTAGAAGCTTATGGTCCATGCCCAGTTCCTAATAACTTTTTCACTCCACAGAGAGTCGAGTGGTGCCCTTAGGAAATGTGTGATTCAGTCATTCCAATTCTCTTTTAATTAATAATTTCTAGTCTTCATTTATATTTCATTGTACTGCAGAAAATCTCCAGTCACCACAGTGCCACTTCCATCTCTTACAGCCTGAAATATTTATTAAACTCATTAAGCTCCAGTCTCAGTAGCTAATTACAACAAACCTGTGTTTGTGGAAGCAAATCTAGCTGTGAAGATTAAATTTAAATGAGTGCTAAAAACTCCTTGCCTTCGGAGATTTTTGTTTTTCTTCTTTTTAATTTGTCATGCTGATTTGTAAATCTTCCTAGTTTTTCTGGTAACATTAGCACTGCTGATAATAACAGACACTGTTTGCCTTGGAGAACTGCCAGTATTCTAAGTACATATCTAATTTGTCCAGACAGTTTTAAAGTCTCTTGAATTAAAATTATAGTTTTATTCTGAAGAGTTACAACAGACAATTACAGATGTAAATTTGAAATGAGAAATTTTAAAAAAAACGAACTACCAGAATTCTTTGAGGTCTTCTTTAGTCTTCAACTTAGGGGGCATTACAGAGTAGTCCTCCATCTAGAAGTATTCCACAAAAAAATCATGGAATCCTAAGGGTTGGGAAGGACCTTAAAGATCATCTAGTCCCAATGAACCTCACTGATTTTTCAGCAAAGTCTTCCCATGAAGTTAGAAAAGTGTGTTTAGGCAGCCACAGCAGAAGTGGGAGTTACTTGGCTATTAACTCCTACTTGTTAAGAGTAATTGCCTTCACTTCTGCTTGTGAGTCTTTCTGGAAGCTGTCCCCAAAAGTATCACTGTACTTACACAGTGACTCCTCAAGAACCACTGGGATAATTCTGTGAACATCAGCTGCCCAAAGCTTTCCGTGCGAGCACTCCCCTCTCTCCAACAGAAAGGCAGCAAGCTGAAACTGCAGTTTTTAAACAGCATCTTTCAGTTGGAGAGTCAAAAGGTGAAAGACAGAGATTTTTAAAAAGGCAAAAGGCCTCTCACGTAATCACCTCTGCAAAGGAGATATTCACTGATATTTTTAATATGAAAACGTATTTCCTTCTTGATTCATATGTCAATGACTTTGTCTTCACATTTTGGTATAAATTGAATTCAGTGAATGCCCTGAGTGCAGCAACAGCAGAGTGTGTAATCTGAAGAGGGGTGTGCGAGTCTCGCTGCTGACATCTGCTGAGTGGAATTTCAGGTTTACTGGCAAAGGTAATTTTGTCTTGACTTGCTCCTTGGCTGCAGTGGAGTCAGGATGTAAAATGTTATGGTGGTGTAGAACAGAGGAATTCCTTTATGCACACAGTAGGTCTAGCATAACCTTTGGATGTGCTGGGTTCCACCATTCTCACACCGACTGCTTTCCCAGCTGGAGCATACACAGGGACTGGATGGAAAAGTGCTCCTGGTTTTGTCATTGCCTGCTTCTTACCCTTTGGATTCAGAAAAAAATGTTTAGCATTATTTTCATACTGTTTAAAAAAATACTTGTGAGTATGCTTTGAGTTAGGTTACTTAGATAAGCTTCAAGTTGAACGGGATGTGTCCCTCTGGCATTGTATGCTGTAATGAGATAGATTTTTAGGGAAAAGTGGACTTTTTTTTTTAATCCAAAGAAATAGTAGTCAGATAAGATATTGTAGCTTCTTGTGGCCATCGGTGCATGTTGGAAAATGAAATCAGATTATGTCTTAGAGTGTTTCTGTAGCTGCCAGTTGTGCAGAACTTGGGTCCTGGTCCAAGAAAGAGGTGACAGAATGTGTCTGGTTGGGTTGTGCTCAGCCACACTGAAGCACACTGCACTAGCTGCTCCTCCTCCTGTTCTTCCCTATACTCTAGTGAAATACTAATGGTACACTGATGGGGATATAATTACTTCTTCATTCAACTTTCCAGTTTTATAGTCCAAGACAGGGAATGTGGGGTTGCACAGCAAGTGCACATTGTGGAGTTCCAAACATTTCCCCACCTGAGGAATGCAGAGCCTCTTCAAAATACAAATATATTGAAGTGCATTTCCAAAAGCACTGAAAGTCCTTAAAATCTATGGTTAAGATCAAGATTTTTAGTGTATGTTATCAATACACATATATTAGGCTGGAAAGAAAATGGCTTACTAGATTTTTAGTGTTTCAAGGAGGATGTCTCCCTCTTGAACAGCAGCACTGATTTCTGTCCCTTTGCAAACAAGGGTGGACAATGAAATATTTTTCTAATCTCACTCCATGGACATTCAGGGCAATAAAATTTCCAGTATCTGTAGATACCATTCCTTTTTAAAAGAAATTGATATGAATGATATCTTCAGGTGTTTCTCTAAAGATACCATTAAGCACACCAAATGAAACTTGTATTTACGCAGTTTGCCTAGGACTGCATCTGACTTTTTCCAGGAACATTGTCTTTTTTCTACTTAGATATTTTTTCTAGGAAAAACCAAGGTTTAGTCACCTGATGAGCAGATCGAGGCCATTTGCAGACACCTCCATTGCACAGGGTCAGATCTGTTCTGTGGCATATGGACAATGGATCTCATGCATTTGGGATGCAATGGGATCTAACGTGTGTGCATTGAGTAGGTGATCTGTGTGAGCCAGTAAATCCAGTTCACTCTGAGCATACTGTATGGGTATAAATCAAGGATGCATCCCAGACACATTAGTCTCACCGCATTTCATTTTGTCTGGGAAAACCTGGACAGAAATATGGTAGCCCTAAGCTTCCCACATTCCACACTCCACACACACACATAATAGGTTCATGTCTTGAACCCTTGGTCTCTCTCGGGCTTTCCATTATTGTTGATACAACACATAAATCTCAGGTTAAGTGTTCTCCTGACTTTGCAGTTATTTGCCTTTTTCCTATAGGCCCAACAGTCTTTAAATCCTTCTGAGTTGCTTATTAGAGTATTAGGTGGGAAATAACAGATGACCCTTGGTTTAACTCTCAGGCTGATTCAGGAGAAATCTCTTCTCTGTGTAATGCCCTGGTCCCTAAAAACCACTCCAAGTGATTTTTGCAGACGTGGGCATTGTTCTCTCTGTTTCATGTTCTCTGATGTTTTCTTAGCCAACTTGCTTTGGTATTTATTAATTGAGAGTTGTAAGTAATTCACTTAATCTAGCACTTGATCAGCAATTTCAAATCAACATTGAGAGGGAACATGCCCTCAGGCAGTTGTTATTTATTCTGGTCAGGTAATTCCTTTCTGGGCTGTTTAAACAACAACATGTTTTCTGTAACAGTGAGGCTGCCCAGCTTGGGAAAAGAGTTTGCAAAAGTCTGCCTTTCTGTTTCTTTTAAAGTTTAACTAAGTAGACTGCTTAGTGTGATAATGATAACCAAGTACCGAGATGGGCAGATAGCAGCATAATTAAGAATATGCAACACTGCAGTGTAAAGTCCAGGCATCTGGTAAGGATTAGATTTGCTGGTTATACAAAATCATGAAGATACAAACCATTCTGACAGATCTGATAGAGAGAAGAAAGATGAATACATTACCATCTAAGCTGCCCTTGTAGCACTGAGAAATCCTGTAGTGCTGTCCACTTAAAATATTTCAGCATCAAAAGCTAAACATTTGACTCTCAGGGAAAAGTTGTATCACTATTGCTAAATTTTCCCTTAAGTATCTTAAGTATTTTACTCCTCTGTGGAGGAAATATCGACTATACTACTCACATTTGGGTTTTAGGAGATTTTTTTTCTCCTTTTGGAGTTTTGGAGTATGAGTAAGCCTGACTTGGTATTCCAAAGAAGTCCAATAGTTATGAAGCTCCATAGTAGAGCTGCTTCTGGCTGCCCATAAGGAAGAAGTTAGAAGAATCTCACTGAAATATGGAAGACTGGAAGACTGAGCTTTAATAAGAGCACTGTGATAATTCAGGGGCTAGCATCTTCAAGCCACATTTGTAGTTAACAAACAACCAAGCTTTAATCACTGCAAGAAGATTGATTCCTTTACACCTTTTAAACAGTGCTTTGAAAGTTACACAGGCACTCAGTGACAACCTGACATTACAAAAGTTATACCTCGTCACAGTTATCAACAACGTAAAGCCATAACACAAGCCTCCATTCCCCCTTTCCTTCCTCCTCCCAAAAACAACAACCAGCAGCTACCAAAGCACTAAGTTCTATTCAGGGAATCCTTAGAGCAGGTTTGCCCTGGACCCAATAAGGCAAGTGTCTGCAGCTCCAGAATAAAGTGGGAAACTGAAGAAAGCTTTGAATTTCAAACATCTTTCAGTGAGGAATTAGTTTTAAAAGACATACAACAATAAGCCATGAAGTAATTCCAGACACCATAATTCAGGGATAGAATATGCTATGAAACTGGCAGGCATCCAGGCCAGAGCCAGGTGCCTGTTTTGGATTGGATTCAAGTGGCCTTAGGCCACCTACAGAGCTTTCAGGTAGAATCTGGAAGCTTCTCACCTCAATATGCCCTACCTTGCTTCTATTTCAGGTACTTGTGAAGGATTCCCAGATGGCTGGCACTCGTCCAGACCCATCTGCTTTCAGCTCTCCTCATCTCTATGCTGTCATGAGACAGGTTGCAGAAAAAAATGTATATGGAAAACAGAGACTTAATAATTAACTGCCCATTTTCCTCAGTTTTCAGTGAGAAAATTTGACTCATGGGAGCTGCATTTATGTCTTGCTGCTCCTGACACTCTGAGTGTGGGATTACAGATGAACAAGGCACAAGTGTATATATATAATCAAGGGGAAACAAAAGAGAGATACTGAAAAAAAAAAAATCTTGACACTCAGATTATTATAGGTCATAAAAAATAAAACTGTTTTGTCAATCTAATTCATATTTTACCTGTCACATTCTTCTGTTTACTTTTGATTCTGTTTTATACTGGATCATGAAAATAGGCCAAGATAACACAAGCCCTGAACTTAAGTTGTAGAATTCTGACTGTAAATGGTTTTTGCCTGACCGTGTCTGGGTCCTATACGTGCTGTCTTCCATGGCTCTCTGGAAGATCCTGTGCATGTCCTGCTGTTGGACTCCAGTTCCATTCCATGAGAGTGGCTGGCTGGAAGGGCAGAGCTGGAGCCAGCGAGGTTCTTCCTGCTAGATTCAGTACAATTATCCTGGAAACAAGGAGGGAAACTAATCAGGCTCTCCTCAAACAGACTAATCAGTTTGAGTTTCTGTTACAGAGCTCTAACACAATGTTGCTGAGTCTCCCTTGCCAAGGAGGTTTAAATCTCATTTAAATTCAAGCTAAAAGACTCCTGCTCTCATTAAAAGTAAAATGATTGAAAAGGCCATGAAATCACTTTTATTAATGTTGCAGTCCTAAAGAGTTCATCCATGGAGCAAACAACAGCACTGTCACAGGATCTGGTACTCCTTAAAGGGGAGGAAGGGAAGGATTCTGATTATAAGGCACCTCCCAGCGAACATAAACATACCTGGAATTAGACTTGTACATAAGGGTTTGCTGAGGAAAGCCTCAACCTGCAGGACTCCAATTTTCATTAATATTCTATTCCACATTTTTCTTATTGTAATAGGACTAGAAATCACTCTCCCAGCTACCTTTCATTCATGCTTCACTGCAGGACTTGTCTTAATAGAACACCATAAAGGCCCAACTCTTGCCTTACTAAATTCAGTTTAAGAAGAGCTGCTGATTTCAGTGTTACAGGCATACAACCTAAAATGATTTCATTCCTTTTCCTTCCCAACATCCTGCTCTATTGAAAATAGACAAAAATCAAACACTTTCCACTTGGTACACACACAGAGTAAAATATTATTAAATGTTGTCACAGCAACTGGTGTAACAGTGAGTTTGTAAAACAACTGTTTGATTCCTCAACATGCTGAAATCACTTTGGAAATCAACACCACAGTTGGGGGAATAGTTTTGTTTGCAAATTAGGAATGCAAAGAAGGCTGTGGTAAATTAAAAACTGTAAGCTGAGCTCTTGGGATAGGGACCAATTTTCTGTTCTGCATGTGTTCAGCACCTAGCTCAAGGAGTCCTCTACTGCTGCTACCATATTCTTCATCTTTTCATCTCATCGTCTTTTGGCATGAAAATTAGTGGTAAAAATAAATCTCTTTGCAGAAAAATAAAAGGTAGGTCACGAAAGCCTTGTTTTCCTGGTGAAAGAGTACAAATTAATTTAAAGGGAGTTAATGCCCTTATCCAAAACTGTGATTGCTCACTGCCATTGTGGTGCAGTGTAGTCCTCAAGTAATGAGCTCTGGTCCTCAAAAGACACAATGTTCCAATGTCTCACACAAATCCCACTCTTGTTATGGAACAAGAGTTTAGAGTCTTTCAGTGCACAGCAAATAGAGTATCTATGCAGATCTTTTAGACAACACCTTCTTTGTACAGTATTGCATGGTGTTGCAAGCTCTTTCTTATAGAAGCAAATATGGAACAGCTCCATAATTCTGTGGGAGACCTTTTCCTGTTTGTTTGCCAAGCTGTAGTTAAAATTCCCCTAGAGAGGTCCATTTAGGGTAAGAAAGACGTGAAGGGGGTGGGTCTGGGCAGACGCCTACCAAGGGAAGATGAACACACACTGTAGCAGAAGTAAAACTGTTGCAGTGGGGATTCTTACAGCATGTGTATCCGACAATGAAGCCCATGGAAAAGAATATAAGGACTGATTCTTGGTAGATGTTTTCAGAGATGTTTATTTTTCCAGCCGCCTGGTCGGCGACCTGCCCAAGAGCTGAACAATCACAGGACCAGAGGGTCCTTCCCAGGCAGGGGAACACAAAACAACCAATGGGGAACGAGGTTGACCAGGGAATAGGGAAACCCCATAGGCCCTGCCTCTATCCCGGGGCCCCTCTCCCACGACCACATGGCAGGGGAAGGAACCCCAACATAAAACCACCTAATTTTCACAGGAAATGGGCTGATACTTAACTGAGAATGGTAAAACAAAGGATTTGTGAGAACACTGCAACTGTTCCACAGAACGGACTGAAAAGGCTCCTGAGCTCCTTTGCAATCTGTGTTCCCAGCAAGAAGGCTGAAGTAACAAAGGCTCATTGATGTGAGAAGGTAGGGAAGTTTTTAATAGAGGAATCCCAGGAGCCAGCCAAAGAAGCATTATCTTGTATTAAAAAAATCTGCAAATAATGAAATTCAGAGAAAAGAGAAGCCGATGTTCTTTGCCTGGCCCATGAAACGAGTAGCAAATAAAAGAAGAAACACATTTACAAGGGACTGGAGACTAAGTCTTCCCAGCAACACTCTTCTTGGGGTATGTTGTTCAAAAGCATACAGCGATCCACGTTCAGAAATGCTCGGCAGGTTCCTCTTGATCCCAACTGGAGCTGTGAATTCTTGGTACTGTGGACAATTAAGTCCTGACATTTTCATCTCAGAACTCAGACTCCTACTCTGAAACTAACTGGATACAAGCAGGAGAATTGTTATCAAAGATCTTATCTTCAAACTGATGCCAGCACTTGTGGGAACTAGTCATGTCAGCAGAAGTCACCTTTCCAGTCCAGTAATAAAATGAAAAAGCAAGATAATATTTCAGGCTTGGGTGTGATGAAGCAACACTGCCAGGAATGGGGGAGAAAAGCACAACTTTTAGTCTCTATTGGATGAAACAAGTATGTTTTGTTTACAGACGTGAAAAGAAGAACCAATAAGAAATGAATGAGGAACCATTTCTTCCCAATGCCATTTGTTTTGGGGGTGGAATAATCTCATACATTCCTAACATGGAAGACAGAGGTTGAAACTTCCATATGGATTTTGTTTCTTGGCCTGGTTTATCCTTTTCTGGGATGCAGATGCTGGCTGGCTGTAACAGGGACTGAGCTTTCCTTCCTGCACGTGATGCCAGAGTACGTCTGAAACCAATCCTAGTGTCTTAGAAGTAATTTGCAGGGGTTTTAACTGTGTCTTTGTGACGCTGTAGGCTGCCCAGCCTTCCGGGTAGAGTGCAAATCACTATTTATAAAAACCATTTTCAAAGTGGATCTTTGAACCTGCTGGACTGCACAGTTTCTCCCATGCCATTTTTGATCCATTGTATAAATACAAATTCTGGCACGTGCACAACATTATAAACTGCATAATTGTTTTTATTAGAGTTCTGTGAGTTTGGAGGTACCTGTGCTTTAATTACCCTTGGCACATTTCCAGGAAAACTCTTCTAAAATCTAGTGCTTGCAAAGCCTTCGTTGGGCCACCCACAATGACAGCTTTTATTTTTCATCTTTTAGTGACGGACATTTTCATTTAATTTCAGTCTGGGTGTGTGACAGAGCCCCCATGTACTGAGCTGCAGCTTCCCCCTGTTCACTTTCCAGCCACAGAGTGGTCGCGACACCATGGCAGCAACTTGTGACGTTTGGACCCGAGCCAAGCGAATACTGCTTGCAAAGTTTTTTAGGTTGTCTGTCTTGCTTCCTTGGTCTCCCCTCCCCCTTTCAAAAATTGCTGGTGACACTAGAAATGCAAGTCAGTTAATCTGTTCTAAAATCTAAGCACCAGCCTACAGCAGAGACGGCCGGAGAAATGCAGAACATTGCTCGGAAGGTGGGTTTAGTTCCGCTCCTGAGCCCAAATCTCTTGTGTCGCAGGACAGAGCAAGGACAATGGTAACAAGTCAGCAGGATAGCTGGAACTTCATACTCCATGCCAGAAAACGGGATGTCCAGCTAGCGCAAATAAATGTGTAGAACTAATCAAATTAGGATGGACATGCTGTGCAATACAGAGAAATGCATGTAAGCAGAAAATTGTGTTTAATATTTGTAATCAAAAGCATTTATTTGGGACTATAACAGCCCAGTGCTACGTGCAAATTGGGGGAGGAAAAAATGTAAACATTGTTTCTTTGATTTCACGGAGTTATGGTGCAGCAGGAACGCTGGATCGGGCTCCTTTTCCAGGGGCTGTGATTAAAAAGCTACGTGAAATGAAGTTAGGGGCTTATTGACAGAAAATACTACTGTGAATTGTGTTGGAAACCTATTCCACCATGGTTACTCTTTATTGCATGGAGTTTGCCCAGACTTATAGGATGCAAACTGACAACTGTGGGTTTAGAGACAAGCTGAAGATATAACTTCCATCCTAACACATTTTAAGGCTTTTGCAGAAAGCAGAATTTAATAGAGAAACTGGTGAGACAGTGGGATTTTATTCTGTTAATTTTCAGGTCCTTAAGGATCAGGTATTAGTGGAGGAACTAGACTAGGTCAACCAGTATGTGGTTTTGTTATTTTTGAGTTTTCATGTCAGCTGAAATGTAGTTATCCATAAACAGAATAACCGGTGGCATGGTATAGCCCATGTCACGTGTCACTGAGAAATGCAATTAACCATCATGCAAAAGCAACTCTATTCTAGTAGCTCATATGGTAAACTGAACACTGGTTAGAAATGCAGAAACATGGTTTTGGGAACATGCTAGACTAGCATTTTCCATTCCTCAGAACACTGTAGTCAGCTTCAGATTTTGTGGAAGTTGACAAAGGAGTCCTCGGAGTTTCTATTTATGAGAGTAGCCTTTTACAGTTTGGGGAGGAGTGGGGAAAGAGGATGCTGCAGGAGTGGATCTGCTGTCAGCTGCCACTCAGATACTGTCTGGTACTTCATAACCCTGCTCTGTGGAAGTCAGAGCAAGTATAGAAGGTGCTGCAGCTGTGGGGAAGCTGAGCAGTGTCCTCAGACCATCGGTGTGTCGAGAGGTGCTCTCCTCCCAAACCTGAGGGGCACCAGCTCTCTCTGTTCACAGCCTCCTCTCTGCACAAAGGATCTTTCTGGCAGGGAGGATACAAAAGACTGTCTTCTCAGGTTCTCTAACACAGCCAGACAAAGGAGCTGTGATCAGTCATGCCAGCTGAAAGGATCTGGCCTCTCCCTAAACTGTGCAGTATTGCATGGGTTTAGATAACGTACAGATAGACGTGCCAATGGGATTTGATACCAGCTGAGCACATCCCTGCAGCTCCACTAAATCTACAGGAGCCCTTCCCCAAGGTCTTTTAAAAGCTGTTCATATTTTGTTTAACCAGTGATCTCGTCCTGCTACAACTGAATAACAGTTGCTGAACTCTTTGGACAAGTTATATAAATTCACAAAATGCCTTGAGATTCTTGAATGAAAAATGTAATGGGAAAGAAAAGCCTCCACAGCAGTTGTGGTGTATATGGAGCACAACCAACTTTGAAGCATAATTTCACTTTGGGGCCTCTTCAACTTTTGACAAAGATGAACCTGATGGGTTTTAAAAACTACCAGCTCGTTCTGATGAGGGTCATTTGTAAAGGGGTTTCCAAGAAGACTTCTATGCAAAGAGTTTCACCCAGCAGGTGGTTAATCACCACTCACTGGAAATGGAGGCAAAGGGCTTCTGTGCCTCACAAGAGTGAAACTTCTTCGTGAGGATAAACACAGAGAGCATAAAGATCGAGCTGGAAGAATCGTGTGGAGTGCTTATGTGTATCCTGAGTAACCCAACAAGCATGTAATTTGGCAAGAAATAGTCCCAGAAATGGTCAAGCAGGGATGGACAGTTGCAGAAACTCAAGGCTGAGTTAGCAAAAGAAAATTCTGCTCTAATTCTGCTATGCATATTCACTGAATATTGATTAAAATGAGCCCTCCCTGTACCATTTCCCATTGGAAGTACACTGCCTCCGGTCATCCAACCATATGTGATTTAACTATGGTATAAATTATACAAATTCATTTTAAACACAAATAAGTCTGGAAAATAATCTAGATTGACAGCTGTGTTTTGTGAATCGTTCACTCATATCAGTGGCCACAAATGTCCCACATGATGAAGAGCTTGCTCTAACAAAGATAGAAAAACATTTTAGTCCAGGGCTTATTTCTCCTGCACGCCTGTCAGTCACGTTACCAGTAAGCACAGAATCGTAGAACCACTGAATGGTTTGGATTGGAAGGGACCTCTCCTTCCAACCCCCCTGCCATGGGCAAGGACACCTTTCTTTAGACAAGGTTGATTCAAGCCGCGTCCAACCTGGCCTTGAATAATTCCAGAGATGGGGCAGCCACAACCGTGTGAGTTCTGTGTGCAGCTCGACTCTATCATGATGGCCATGACAGCATAGTTCTTGGGGAAAATATTCTGGGAAAGTTTATTGGAAAAGAAGGAGTCAGAATTAGAAAGAATAGACTTCTGAAAAATAGTAATCGATTTTCTCTGATATGCTCACAAGTCAAAACAAGAACATCCAACATCTTTGCGTGTCGACACTTTGAATGCAGGTGTGGTCTGTCCAGAGAGGGGGCTGAGACACCCTGGTGAAACTTGGGCTCTGCTCTTGTGACCTTGGTGTGGGGAAAGCGAAGCAGTAACTCACTGCTGGTGTGGAGCAGCAACATCCTACTCTCCCTTGCAGCTCTGAGAGAAATCCTGACCTGCTGAATCAGGGTGTGTAGCTGATCTCTATGCTGGAAATCCCTCCCCAAGAAGGTTATTGCTACCTCCAGGGCAGTGCTGCTCCAGGGTGACAACCTTTACTGGGACTGCACAGTTCCTCGTATTCATAGGTAATAAAGGAGTTTCTCACATAGGTAGAACACAATTAGAACAGCTGGATAGAAACTAGTAGGGGAAAATAACGACCTATTAAGAACCTGACAAAACTGATCAGCATAAAAAAATTGGTGTGAGCATCCAGCCTGAGAGCTTAGGGAGGATAGAGCACAATGACACTGCAGTGTGGTAATGACTGTCTCTGAGGGAGTCTGTGCTTGTGGTCATCTGAGGAGGGACGTGCTAGGGAGAGGGGGGAGGGAAGCCCCCCTCTGACTGCATTGTTTACTCCACTGCTGGCTGTGGAGCTTTAGTTTTCTCTGATGTTTTGCATGGTGTGTTTGCACATTGAAGGAGCTGCCTTGCAGGATTCTCTGATGTTTATGACCATCACGGCTGGGATCTTGATTGACTCGGGGAGCAAAGCATGATGTTGTCTGAGCATGTTAACTGATCAATGTTGCTGCCAACAGGCCAGGAAAGGTTGGGGTCCCCAGCCTAATGCCAATTCAAATTTAGATGCATGTCATTTATAGTCATGCAAAGCAGTGTCACATTTTTTTCTTCTTCTTTGATCATACCCAGAAACTATAAATCCCCAGGGTGAAATCTTAACTCTACAGAAACCCAGAGCAAACCTCCTTTCAGTGGTGCAAGGTTTATGGTGAAAGTTGTATTTTTATTTCTTACACAATTCTTGTAATTGCTAGAGAATTGTATTTATTTATCTCCCTTCACAGAAAATTAAATGTCAGTTTTCATGGTCAGGTAGTCTACTGCAAACAGTCAGGTCTGTCTGTTCAGGGTGTTGAGGGCTGATAATAAAATTACAGCCCAGTAATTTTTTATTTTTCTCCTATTATCTGCCATGCACAGCATGTTTTATGTGTTCTACTCCACTGGGACCATCGTAAACCTGTGGCCAGCTCTTTCGTTTGAATATACTCAGTGGGAGGTGGCAGGTGCACTGTTACAAAAAGATCTTGAAACTTTATCATAATATATTCAGCAAGGTGATAATGTAAAACCTGCTGGGAAATAGAGAGAGGTGAAGGAGAAATTCCATTCCTGGGAACTTATTTAATGTTTAAAGACAGGAAATGCTTTAGAAGCTAAAATATCTCAGATCTGTCTAATCCACTGCCCCAGACTAGTTACCATGAAACCCTGGGTGAAAGAGGCAGGTAGAGGAGATGACCTCCATCTCACCTCACTTTCCATCAGGCTCTCCAGCTCCTGTGCCAACTGGAGCAGAGGCACCTTAAACTGACACAGTTACTGTTTATTTTCACTGTGTGACTGTGAGACAAGGGAGATTTTGAGTGAGACAGGACTGAGACACATCCTGGAAAACTCCCTGGCACAAAAGGGAGATCATGAGGTGAGGGGACACTTCTCCAAGTTCAGCCAAAATCATCAGAAATGAGCTCTCTGTTGATTTCCAGCCTGGAGCAGTCCCATCCACTTCAACACTTGTTTGCTTTTAGATTATTTAGATCTTTGGTCTTTTACTGAAGTTTTTTGTGGAAGGGAGTGTGTAATAGCACAACTACATTGGTTGGGACCAGAACCTGGTGCTGTGTTTGGCACAATACATGTGAGCCACTTTGTGGAAACCAGCTCCTCAATGGACATCAGTGTTCAGTATCCAGTACCTGTCACAGCTGTGTTCGCTTCCCAGGCACCTTAATCTTTGTGTGATTTCTTTCTTTGTTTTCCTATTATGTGACTTTTAAAAATAATAGAAAATAACAGCACACCGTCTTCAAGTGAGTGGTGGAAGCTGCACAGCTGGTCTTGGACTGTGTTCCTCCCAGCATCCTCACAGAACTCTGCTCTTTGTGAAGAGAGGGGATCTCATCAATGTATGAAGGTGTAGTGCCAAGTTTTTGAAGTGTCTGAAGAAGGAATGCCAAGGGGATGGAGCCAGGTGCAACTTGGTGGTGCCCAGCAACGGGACAAGAGGCCATGGACAGAAACTGACGCCCAAGAAGTTCCACCTGGACATGAGGAATGACTTCTTCCCTGTGCAGTGGCTGAGCACTGGAAGAGATTGTCCGGAGAGGGTGTGCAGTCTCCCTCACTGGGGTATTCCAGAACCGTCTGGACACAACCCTGTGCCCAGTGCTTTGGGATGACCGTGGTTGGACCAGCTGATCCACTGCGATCCCTTCCAGCCCGACCCATCCTGTGACCAACCCCCCTTTCTGCCCCGCACCGCAGGTCCCCCGCTCTCCGCGGATCCCCA
>NW_008238440.1:658422-659664 GCF_000691975.1 Corvus brachyrhynchos
CGGGGCAGCGCCCAGGTGACCATGCGGGGCGGGCAGGCGCGCCCGCCGCACGCTCCGGGGAGCAGGTAGCACCCGCCAGGTGCGCGGCGGAACATGGACTGTCTCCTGCTGGCCGTCTGGACTTTACCTGTTGCGATTCTCGGCGGCAGCTCCATGCAATTCCAGACTCTCCCGTGGCTCGGAAGCACTGTAAAGGCAGGTCGAGAGCACTTTCTTTTGCAGTCGCCTAGTGTACTTTCATACCAGGTTACTGCGGTTTCTGGTGCCTTGTCTTTCTGCCTTGCCTTGTCAAGGAAATCTCGCCCAATACTCCTTTTCTCTCTCTCTCTTTTTTATTTTTTTTTCTCTTGCAGACCCTTCAGCTGTGCTGCCTCTGTTGCATGTCTCATGCAGCAACTTTAACCAGTGACAGCATCAGTGAATTGACTCATGGTTTGTATAGTTCTTTCTGTGTCTGTGTATGTGAACATTTGCATGGATGCTTTATTTATTTTTTTTTTTAAATTTGGTGGAGTGAATATTTAGAGGGAAGAAGTCACAGTGTTTGGGGAGCATAAAGTGCAAGCAGGCTGGCTACTGTGGGATGGTGAACCATGGGCAGGGATTAACTTGTTAAGCCCTGTGTGCTAAAGCTGAAAGGAACAATATGTAGCAGGAAAGCAAATGAACGAGATGGTAAATACATCCACGTTTCCATGTGCGATTAAAAGATGAATGTGTGTGTAGCCACAACAGCAAAACCTCATGTGTCTGTTGTGGAAGCAGTGAGACAAAAGTAATGAAAAGATTTGTGTGGGAGAGCAGAAGCTGTGCAATGCAGGCTAAGGGGAAAAAAAACCTGGAGAGAAAGAGCTTGTGTGAGTGGGAGCTCAGGAGCTGTTTGTTCCCAGGTTGCAGGGGCTAACACGTAGATGCTGATGACTTTGGGACTTTTGAAGTGCAGTTTATGCTTTGTATTGTGTGTGAGTAGAAACAAAATACAATAGAAAACCACACCAGGGTGCAGAAAGGAAAACCCTCTTGCATCCTATAGTCTGCTCACTGGGGGATTCCCTCTCTCCAGCAGCTGCTTGCATTTTTTGGCCACCAGCCTGCTTAGCGTCCTCAACTTCTGCCGTTGATTAACACCACTGGAGGAAAGTGAAAGCTCTTGATGTATTGTTCCACTGTCTAAGGAAAAGCAACCTATCAGTGGTTACGTGTTCAGCCTAACGTGTGTCCAATAAAGTCTATTCAGGGAAA
>NW_008238440.1:659691-720437 GCF_000691975.1 Corvus brachyrhynchos
AAAGAGATTGATTGGGAGTATTTGCAACATCTGTTACAACACAAGAAGGAGGGGCTTTCCTTCTATTTTTAATGGTGTTATTTCAATTTAGGAAGAGGAATTAATTGTTTTGCCAAGTGTATGGACATCTCTTAAGTATCCACAGAGAAACACAGCTCACAAATTAAATGGGGTTGGGAAGCAGTTTATTCAGCATAACTGCTCAGGCAACCAGAAATAGGTGCAAAGATCCTAGTTCAGGAAACAGCTAAAATTCAGATCCTGGTTCCAGGACACAGGTAATCCCTGCATGGCTAGGTCAACAGCAGTGGCAGTATACTGCAAGTGAGGTACCTGCTTATATAGCCAGCTGAATTATGGCCTCTTTCCCCCCTTTTTTAGGTGGTTCTGAGTAGATCTCAGTTTTCTTCTCAAAAATAGCTTTGTAATTTTTTTTCATATTTTATCCAAAACAATAAACTTCCTTGACATGCAATTAGCAATGGCTAACTAAAGGTTATTAGGTAGGCTGTAATCTCTTTTTGCTGAAGGTCAGTTACAATTTGAAACCCAGTCTAATCAAGCCACTACAAAGAGATGAGGTCTCACTCAGTTAAGGCATTAATAAATTAATCCTTTAATCCATTTGAACAAGTGGTACAGTTCTGCAAAGTCTCAGTCGTGGCTACCCCTACAGTGATACAATATTTGCTGCATTCTTAGGGAAGGGAAAAGCCTCTCAAACCAGAGCGGCCTTCACATTTGACAGCAATTAATAGAGGGGAGGGGAAAATCTACAGATCTGCTGGTGATGACAAATGTCTTCAGAGGAGCAGTTGTGGGAATGTTCACAGCTATGCTAGTTAGTCTGTGCCTCTCAGTGGGGCACAAAGGAAACAAACACAGGCTGGGAGCCTGTGTGACTTACGGGGCTGAATTTATGCAGGCGAGACAACACACACAGAGCCTGCAAGCCAGCCCCAAAACGAGGGAATGCTCCATGCCATAGGGAATGCGTGGTACCGTGTCAGAGTGCTTTGTTTGTGGGATGCAAGAGCTGATGGCCAACTCTTTATCGTTACAGATTATGTGTTTGTGACACCTGTCAGAGTGGATGCCAGCGGATCGTACATTTCACATGATGTTTTGCACAGTTCTAGGAGAAAGAGATCAACTCAGAGTTCAAAGAGTTCCTTGCACTACAAATTTTCAGCATTTGGACAGGAACTTCACTTAGAGCTTAAACCTTCGACCATTTTAAGCAAAAGTTTTATTGTCCAGGTACTCGGGAAAGATGGAGTGTCAAATTCTCAGGAACATGAAATTGAACAGTGTTTCTACCAGGGATTTATAAGGAATGATAGCACCTCTTCGGTAGCAATATCTACGTGTGTAGGCTTGGTAAGTGTCTATTTAAAACAAATCAGCATTAAAAGTATTTTCGTATGTGGAATAGTAGCTGAAGGTATGTAATTCGTACAGTATTCAGGATACCGTACACCATTTGCTGATTTTTCCAGTCTCACTAGTTGCTACTGTATTTAACAGAAGAGATTTCACTATAGCCAATGAACTACATCAAAACCTTTGTATTTTTTGATGACTGTCTTTCAGGAAAAAAACAGAAGACTGGCTGGTAGTCCTAGTAATTATGCCATAACAATTTGTTATAGTTTGTGATAGTTTATACATTTCTGCTCACTCTTAAGTAAAAGTTCTTCCTGCCTTTGTGAACTGCTATGAATAAAGGAAAAAATCCATCCAGAAGCTTGTGAAAAAATATTATACCTAGCTTCGTCAACTACTTTAAGGAGGGGTGAATTTCCTATCTTGGCAGGAGTTATGAACTGATTTCCCTTTGTTTCCTTTGATAATTCAAGCCTTATTTGGGTTTACAAGTCTTGATGAGTTGATCTCTTATGAATGTGTTAAATATTATCATTGTGCATTTTCCATTTATGGCTGTCAACCAAGCTCATGAAAAATCATTATTCACAGGTGATTTTTTCAAAATACGTTTGACAGTGCTCATTGCCTGCAGAGAAGGCTTAACTGATGCAATTTAGGAGAATCATCTGCAGAATTAATAGTTCAGGATGTTTTTTAGGCTTAATCCCTTGCACTTGCAAGGCTGCAGAGGAAGGCAGTGACATTTAGTGGGAAGTAAATGAAGTCATCTGTGTGCTTTGTGGTTGACTAAAGGTCCATAGGATATGTTGGGTCACCTTCTGGAAATCTGTTTTGCAAAGGTACTTGTCTCTAAGGGTTATTAAACTGTGTGACAGGACCAAAGAAGGAGCACTTGAGACGGCCAGTGTTTCCTTTGAAACTGGAATCAGTGACTTGAGAAGCCTGTTCATTAGGAAGGGCTGTTGATAACTGGTTGAAGTGGTCTGGGTTATATTTTGAATGCTGTATTTTTTTTTTTTTTCCCCTCAGCAAGTTAGAGGAATCTTACAGTTCATTCGAACAGTTGTAAATGTGAATTTGGAGCAGGTGCCAGGAACTGGATTGAAGCTTGCTTTTGCTTTTCAAGTTGTGTTCGTAATGCTGAACTGTTAATACCAATTGTGCTTAGTTGTTTTCATGGAAGCCTCATGTTCACAACTGCTACCTTTTACCAGATTTACTCAGAAAAATACCCCATTTCACTCATTGCAGTGTTTTGTGGTTTTGCTACGGGAAGTGCTCTACCCACACACAGCAGGTACAGTTTGGGAGATCTCCCCTGTTTGGCCATGTTTTGGTTTTTAACATGCTTTCTGAGCTAAGAGAAGTTGGGCTTGTCAAGTCTTGTCTGGAGAAGGAAGGTTCAAGCCTGCCTCAGGTCACAGAGGAACAGAATGTGGTGATCTTAACTGAGAATGAAGTGGATCTTTTACCACTGTCTCGACACAGAGGTTGTTATGACTGGTAAGCTTCACTTAGAAAAGATCCAGAAACTGATCAAAAGAGAATAAATATTGTGGTATGAGCGAACTTATGGAAGTACCTAGATTATCAACAAATAGAATCTTTTTTTAAAAAATTCATTCCAAGAGTCAATAGATTTTACCTTAAATTGTGGTTTTAAACTGGTAAATGAAGTAAACCTTTACTTACAATAATCTCCTGTAGGGTAGGTATGCCAAAGTATAATTGTTCCTTTCTCTCCCTATCCGTCCATTAATTTCAGTGCACCTAATGAATCCCAGGCAAATTACCAACAGGATTCTGAGTCTTTCAGTTTACAAGGCTGCCCTCTTAAAGATATTGTCAGCTGTCTGTAAGGACACCCATGTCACTTTTCAGTGGGATCCAAATTCAGTAATCATATGTTAAGTCTGGATGCTGTGCTCTGATCAAGAGAACCTTGTGAATAGCTTCTATATCCTTTTTCACCAACTACTTTTGTCACTTGGTTGCCCTTCTTTCCTATTTGCTTTGTTCACTGCAATTAAACCGAAAGTGGTGTTTCTTCTATATGGTTGGTAGCACTAATCTTTCCATTGTTCCTTTCATTAGCAATAGCTTCTCTTCAATAAAGCTGCAGTGACCCATTCTTTCAAGCCTGGAACACCACAATGTGATTTGGAAGCAATTGCATTTCAATAGACTATGGAGACTCTTTGATCTAATTTTTTGGATGACCTAGAGTATTCAGTCATTCAGCTGTCTGTTATCTGCCAGTGCCTGCAGAGGAGACTTTGGGGAGAGTCTATATGAAATGGTTTGTTAGGCAGGATGACCTTAACATAACACTGGAAAGGAGCAAGAATTTGTTGCTTTGGTCTAGATCTGTTAAGAGATGTGTGTATATTACATTTTAATGGCTTAGTTGACAGGAAGGCCCCAAGTTTTTATGCTGATTTGTTGATTTGAGACCAAATGTTTCCATCAGTCAACACAATTTTCTTGGTGTGTCAGAAGGCAGAACTGGATCTTTATCTGAACAAGTCTCTAATACAGTAAGTGAAAGTTTCAGGAGAATGTGCACAAGTTTACTGTGAGTGTTGCCTCTTTTCATCATCAAAGTGCTTCGACTTTCAACTGGAAACTTGCCTTTTTCTGTCTTCTGCCCTTTTTCTGCTTCAGTCAGCATCCTTTGCTTGCTGGAGCATCTGTTATACAGCAAAAAATGGTGCTTTTACTTGATTTTTAAATGAAAACTTTGTTCTGGACCTTCTGTGGAGAACATGATATATTCCTTCCACAGAAGTTATAATTTTTTCACAGATTTTGTTAATGCATTCTCACTCTCAGAGATCATTTTTTAACTCTTACAACTTTGGGACAATGAGTTTGTTTATGGTAGCAAATGCAAATCTAGTTTCTCTTTTTATCATCTTAATGTGTCCCAAATAGAAAGTAATGCAAAATTGACTTTTTCCCCACTGATTTTCATTAGTGATGTAATAAACATCTTGTGTTATTCCTGCATGACTTTTTGGAGTTTCCTTCAGTGCCTTGTGCTCTCCCAGTTGGTATATCCAGGCTACTGGTTTGTCTTGCTGCTTCATCCCCTGTTTACATTCTCCAATTCAAACTGTTTGTTCTTCCCGTATTCAACCTTTTTTTTCCCAGATTCCTGATTTGAGCTAATTTTTACTTATTCTAATTGTATTTTTATTACTATTAGCATTTAGCAATTTATTATTACTTATAATTGCCTGTAGCTAACTCATTGGGAGGCAGACTGTACCAAATCCACAGACTACAATGGTTTTTCAGGTTTTTCTGAATGAGATGGTGCTGGCCACTGTTGGAATAAGAAATTGTTTTTATAGGACCTACTCAGTGTGGTTGTGTATATTCCTACCTCTTTCCCCATTCTCATCCACTTTGTGCTATTTAATCTGCATTAAAAATGAGATCTGTTGTAGGTTCACCATCTTTAACTCCACTTCCATGATGATATCTAAAAGTTTTACTCCTGCCTTCCTAGTCTGTATCACTGTGTGTTGTTTGTCTCTCTTTACAGGCCAGTTTTTGTCTCCTTACCTTAGGTTTGTGTGTACAGAATCTCCTGTATGAAGTGAGTTGTTTGCAGTCACACAGTAAATCAGGGCAGAATACAAGAGAACCTCCGAGATCTCCAGTTGTATTGTAGAGACATTCTCAAAAGTAATTTATAGCTGTGCTTTTGGGAGCAGAAGTCACATTCCCCTTGTGAACATGAACTCTGGCAAAGTCAAACAAGTTTATAATTCCATACACAACATAGGAATTGGTGACCCTAATGAATGAGGGGTTTGTTATACAGCATTTGTGGGGTACAGGACACAGGTGAGGGTCTAGGGCAAGTACAAAACGTGTGCCCAGGGGAGAGAACTGCTTATACGACATAAGGAACTCTCCTGCCCTTCCGTCACACAGAAGATTGTGTGTGTATTTTGGGTCAGAAAAAGCAAGTACAGTTCAGTGGAATTGTTCAGGTCCTTTAAAACTATGATACACAGTTTTATTATCCAGGCCAAGTTTAGCCCTGGCATCTCCTGAGAGGCTGCACCTGCTCACACCAGAGGTGGGTGTGGGCCATTCTCTCCCTTCGATTTATGTGCCTCAGTTAGAAGTAGTGGTGCCCTCCTCTGGTTTTGGCAAGATGTGGTTGAATCTGTCATTAGAAAGAGCCTCTTCCTCTTTTCTCGAGTTATGTTTATTAGTGTCTAGTCAAGGGAAGAGAGGGAGGAGGGAGGGGTGAATCATGTTCACTCGTTGAGCTGTCAGAGGATTCTAGACAAGAAGGGTTATAGATGTAGCACTGAGAGATAAACAGGAGATGTATTAATTCAGTGGAGGGGGTGTGTGTGTGTGTCTGAGGGCAAAGCTTTGCTCAAAGTATCAAAGAAGCCACAAAATTAAAGCTTCTTAATGCAGTCTGACCACCTAAGAGGCAGGCAGACCAGACAACTCATGTACCTTTGTAGTAATTTAGTTGCACCTGGTATTAGCATTGTTTAAGTTGATGCTAACAGCAGCCTCCTATTCCTAGAGCTCACACTTTAAGTCCAATTAAATATGTTGAGACAAATCCCAAGGTTCTTATGCAGACAAACTGCCATCAAACTCAGTGAGCCAGACTGCTGGTGAGAGTACAGAATAATTGCTGTTTGCCATGAGGGTCCTTCAGAAATCGACAGCTGTAAAAATAGAACAAAATTTGGCCTAGTGGGACCTTGAGGAGAAGCTAAGTACAGAGCTTGTGATTTTTCTCATTCTTAAAGGTGTTTTTAGTCCACCCAGAAGCCAATACACAAATCCTATATTTTCTGCCATTGTACCAGCACAACATGAACAGCATTTTGCATGGGAGTTCTATGATTTTCTTTGTATTCCATCCTTTATAAAACACAAACTGTGTATTACAGGATCATCCTTTTGTCCACTGTTTTGGTGAACATTTTTCCATTATTATTCCATTACTCCATAGTATGATAAATATGAAAATAAGAAAAATCTCTACAGGAAAATGAGATGACAATGGGAAATAGTCATATCCTTGAGGATATTTTAGGTTATACTAGAAAAGTACAAGGCAGTGTTTCTGGTCTCAGCAAGGACCTGACTGGTGATGAATTGTGTGATTAGGTTATTGATCAACCTTCTCCATATCTCTCTGATAAGCTTTCTGTTTAACTCTGTCTTTAGCTCTGCTAAAGACAAAAGGCAGTGTTATCCCGGGTGTTTTGGCACTACTGATTCCTGATAGGTAAGAAATGGAATTAAAGAGGATTAATGATGAGAAAGAATTTGCTTCTGCTTGGCAGAAAAAGCAATAGAAATTGCGTTTCTTCCTGGTTTTATGTTAAAAAACCTGGAATGGACATAGAGGAAACTGAGCACAGTGGGCTGTGGCTGCACAACAGCTCTTGAGTGCCCACAGGAGCTGGTCCTCTGTCCCTTGTGCCTGCTCTGTCATTGCTGAGTTCCCAGCAGAGCATGGAAATGGTTCATTGATGTATTTCCAACCAAACTTCAGGCTGCTGTGGGCACCATTGCTTGCACCCTTGGAGTGGTTTTCCAGAAGCAGGGAGCCATCCATTTGTACAGAGACAGTTCATCCTGGCCCTTCTTGTTAAGCATCAGTCTTATCTTCACTTCCAAAGGAATAAATAGACTCTATCTATGCGTGAAACATCAACGTTTTTCTTGCTGTAGCAAAGCCTTTCCACTAAACCTAGTTCCCACACTTTCCCTAGTCCATTAGAGAGAAGCTTATAGACAAATGCCCTCGTGAGGGTCAGGAGAGGATGACCTGCCTGCACAGACCTGACCCCTTCATAACAGGATGTCTTTGATGTCGTGAGGATTTTTATTTTCAGCGCCACTATTTTCATGTGGGCCATACCATCTCTGCTGCTGAGAGGCAGTGTATTCTCTTCTGCACAGCTGGGAACTGCTGGACATCAGAAATAGCTCTCTTTTTAGAGGCAGAATTCAATAACTAATAGCAGCTTTTAGTCACTAATTAACCTAAACAAGGTTTTATTTCTGTCTTTCCCCTTTCCTTGCTCCACTTCAGAAGTGTTTGAGGAAGATACCAGGTTGGCAGACCTGCTGTGTAAAGGCTTTTGTTTACCCAAAACACAATGACAGTCTGTGGAACTGGAGTTCAAGTCCAGCTCAAGCAGCCCACTCCTGGAGATCTGTACCTGACACACGGCAGAGGAGGGGGAAGCACAGCAGTGTCTTAGTTGTGCCCTGGCTCCCACACAATCCACTTAATTTGAGCAAATAGTGCTATCAAAACTGTTCTTAAACATTGCTTTTCCCCCAAGCTTATTCTCTCCTTACTCTCTCTGCAGAACCAGAGCCCTGATCATGATGACAGCTTTGTGACATACTTGTGCTCAGCTGGGAGCTTGACTTTGATTCACTGTAGGCTGCTCAGTCATAACTAGTCTGGATGGTCCCTGGGAGTTCTGTCACCAGCTCCCTCAAATGTTTTGGCTCCTCAAGTTTTTGTTTGTTATGGTATTGTGTTTAAGTCCACAAGATATTTATGATAATGTTTTCTAATTTGCAACTTCTTAGGGATGGGTTTGTCTTCCTGATGTACAGCATGTTCTTTACTCTTTGAAAGAGAGGATCACTGGGACTGCTGTCCAGGACTGCAACAGGAGAGAAGATAGAGGTCTAAAGGCCTGTGGTTTGGAAATTTGCAGCCCATGGATCAAGATAAAAGCTGGAGCTATGTAAGACAAAGGCATCCAGGGTGGTGATGCCCATAATATATCAGTCAGTTCCTCAAGATCATTTCAGAGCTATTTGCATCTGATTTCATTTGCTCCTGAGCATTAGGACTGTTGTTGAATTACAGAGGTAGAGCTTGCTAGGGATTTTCTAGAAAATACCTACTTTCCAGGAGCTCTGTGTGCCTCACTTTGTCATGGTCTTCTCCCAGTGGGCTGGCAGGAGAGGGGTTAAACTTAGTTATCTCTGCAGTGAGAGCTGGCAGTGGACCTACAGTGAGTTTGAGCAGCTGAAACCCAGATTCAAATTTTTTTTTTTCCTAAAAACCACTCATTTTGTGTTAGGAAGGCTCTGACTAGCCCTTAAGTGGTATCTGAATTGAATTTTAATGGATAATTCCATCGCAAACAAGGTTTTCTTCTGTCTTTTTGATCATGTCACTGGGAGCAGAAATGTTGGTTCTTTCTTGCCTTTTCTTATCCCATTTTAATCCCAATTCTGTTGCTGCAGGTCTACCATAAATTACAGTATGCCAAAGGAATTTCCTATTGATTTGCTCTGACAGTGATTTGACCAGCTATGTGAATAGCTGATGGAAGCAGAACTTATCTTGGGTTCAGACAGTGGAGCATTGACTAAAGCTCTGAGGTAAACATTTACAGAAGAAACCTGAAATCATAATGCCTTGCAGCTCAGCACAATTTACAAACATGTATTAATTAAGCTTCAGTGCTGGCTCTACTCTGTGTTAGATGAGAACAACATCCTGGCACACAATAGCTTGACATCAGTAACCTTTTATTGTTTATCGTGCTCGGAAGTCACCAAGAATGAGGGTGAAGAAATGTCAAATAATCAGGTCAGATGCAATGGAATGAGTCTTGATGGTTGAAGCTTGGTACCGTGGGAACTGTTATTGTCCAGAGTAATTTCTGGAACATGCAAGTTAATTTCTTTTTTTAGAGTGTAAGTTCATAAGCTGGGGAAATCTGCAAACAGCTTGCACAGTCAGATGAAAATCCTTTTGCTGAATCTCATATGTGGCTGCCCAGCTAGTTCCTGCCAAAAATTGGTAAAAGACAAAAGTTTGATGACAAAGATAATAGATCTTGAAGTTATTCCTACTGCAATAACAAGGCCCAGCACAAACCTGCTTAATAGAAGAGGAAGCTGAGGCAATAAAGTGATATTTGCTTGCAGAGACAATGGGGTGTTGCCTTTTCACTCCCCTGGGCATTTGCATTTCAGGCTGCCCCACTCTGTACACACTACTCTCGGGGCTTTATTCTTTGAGAGCTTGGTTCTTGCTGTTCACAGTGGGATCACTTGAATGCTTGTGCCTGCCTGCCTAATATATGTTAATTGAAGGACTTTTGTGTCTCAACATCTTTATTAATATTAATGGAATGAGATTTTTAATGGACCTATACAAAATATGCTTGACCTAGCTTGAGCCCTCACTTTTGTTTTTATACTCTGCAGCACAGTGTGGCTTCTGACTAATTTAAGAACGTAATATTATATTCTGTGGCAGCGTACACAAACTAATGAAACGTGGAATACTCTTCAGACCTGCAGTTTCCTTGCCATGAGATATAGAATTTATGTAACACCAGAATATAATTAGTTCTTTTAAAATCATGAAATTAAAAACAGGTTTTCTTTTTCTTTGTGAAAATTATTGCACTTCAGTGAAAAGATTTTAAAAATTATTCTTTCTTCACCAGGCATGTCTTATGCCACACACTCATTCTTTTTTTTTTAGGAAGAAGTCATCAAAACAGTAGGCCTTAGAGTTAGGCTAGACTAAACCTCAAGAAATATTTCAAGTTAATATTGCTGTTAAAGTAGAAGCTGATCATGGTGAGGGATAGGTATAAATGCTGTAACACAGCACCAGACAAAAAAGTTTAAACTTCTCTAAAAATGTGGCTACCCAGTGTCATTTCTTGTTAACACTAGACAGAAATTTGTTACTTGCTTTGTTAGATGTAAATAGAAATTAAATGTTAAAATAACAGTCCTATAATAACAGGGCAGAGATGATTTTTTTTTTGCAATCTAGTGTGGATGATTATGGCATAGACCATAAAACTGGTTCTGTCACTTTTGCACTTTTTTGCTACTTTTTCTGATAAGGAATAATTCCTTCTAGTCTGCTCCACGTTTCGTTGTTTGTAATAAATGTCTCTGCAGCCACTGTGGAGACCAGTCTGCCACAACAGGAGCTCCAGGCTCTCTCTGTCAGCTGGTTCTCTTCATTCATGCTGGAGGCCATATGGATAATTTTTTTACACTACTGACATCACATACTGGTGATTGGATTGTTATCCTGTCCCAAGGAGCAAAAACTTGAGCAAAGGGGCAGAAAAAATATAATTTCCAGGCTGAGACAGCAGTGAGCTGCTGATGTCTACTGATGGCTGCAGCCCAGTATGGTCCACTCCCATTCACAGGTGTTTAGTGGTTAATGGGCTTTATCTAAAGCTTCTTGTGGTGAGTAAAAAGTTTTATGCCGGCTGCTTTGGATCTGAACCTGGCCTTGGGAGAGGTGTCTTTTATTCCTTCCTACATCATCTTGGCCCTTGAGCCAGTAGGCACACCACTTTTTTGGGATACACTGCTGCAATTGCTGTTTGGTTTAGAAAAGATATTTTGAAAAGGGGAGGCACCACTGGCTCATCGAGAAAGTGAAACATGTCTGTTGCTCCTGGCGGACCCCAAAACACGTTGGACATAATCCAGGGTGGTGCTGTATAATCAGATTTCACTGAGTCAGAAGTTAGATGGCAGCAAACAGCATGCTGAAGGGCAGAACCCATCTGCAGGCTGAGCCTTGCTGTTCTCATGGACTGCTCAGACCAGAACAGCCGGGAGTGAGACAAGGTGGGAGCTCAGACAGTTTCCCAGAGAATCAGCTGGTGCTACTGCTGCTAGGAAACGCACCCAAGTGCTTGGCAAGCAGTGCCTGCAATTGCCAGATAGGTTTCAGTGCCCCAGTGCCAAGTGTTGTCGTTCCACTCTGCTGCCAGAGTATCCTGACAATGAAGGAGTAAAGGAAGCGCAGTGACCACCAAAAATTCAAAGCCGCTAGTGAATGTAAAGAGGTTATTTGGCCTAAACAAAGACAAGTCTGGTGATGGGAGTAAAAGAGTAGTAGCTTTTGAGGCCTGTTGTCCTTGGTAGACAGGAGATGGACTTGGCAGGTTTTGAGCTGTGAAAATGTGCAAGGATATTATCAGATGTCATCACAGAACACCTGTAGGGGACAAGACCTCATTCATCTCCTGCTCATGGTAGGGGAGCTGAGTAATTGGAGAGAGGGGAGCATGTTACAGAAATGGTTAATTGATTCCTGTGTTTACCAGAGAGAGCTGGGTGGTCATTTGAGCTCCCCCAGGCACAGAGCCCTGCAGGTCTCACTTAATGAAGGCCATGCGTGCTCCCAAGGACAGAACACGGTGCAGGTGGTGCCATGTGCCCTGAACATCGGGATAGTGCTGTCGTGACAAAGGCTTGTGTTCTCCATCAGCCTGTGGGACAGATGAAATACCAAGGAAAGGACAATTTGGACCAGCAGCTGAATCAGAGAGAAGCTGATATATTGCCATATATTACCAGTTGAAGCTAGGAACAACAGTGTGCCAGACTGTGGTCTTGGCCTCTGAGTATTGCACTGGTTCTATTTACAGGTTCTCAGCTTTTGGGTTATAGTGCCATCAGAAGTTTATTTTTGTTGTAATTTTCCAAGCATTTCTTGAAAATTAGCTTTCTGGTGCACCAAACAGTGCCACAACACTAAATTAGTTGCAAATAGCTCGAGGGCTGAGGGAATAGTATATTTTTTTGTTGTGGCTGTTCACATGATTTATTTAGTCATTTGAAAGACTACAGTTTGGGAAAGTCAGGAACCCACTCTAATGCGAGAAACAAAACAGAAGGAAATGTTACTCACCCAGAATGAAGGTCTGTCTTCATTCCAGCATGTCTTCAAACCAGCATTTGTGCATAGCCAAGGTTGTTCTGCCTCCATAGCCCTACTCCTGTGCTAGGATTAACAGAAGACGGAGAGTATTTCCCATTGGGAATGTTTCCTGCCCACCATCAGCCTGCTCAGAATGGTGCCCATATGCTCCAAGATATCTCCATGGATATTCCACATCCTTTAATGACAGCTTAGCATTTGGACCTAATTGCCAATAAAAGGAAGAGGAATTTATATATCTATACATAATTTCCCATACCAATGCACTGAATTGGTGCCTATTCTTTATTAAGTCCTTATCTTGCAAAGGACAGTGCAATTCAGCATCCATTGGCTCTGAAATACGAATATATTTGTTTTTCTATAAAGCTGCACAAGGCAATGCTCTTTATGGCTGTAGTGTCTTTTGCTGTTCAATAACTTGTTCAATCATTATTATTATGATTTAAAGCAACACTTTCATGCTGCTTTCAGGAGAGGACTTGCATTTTAAAGACAAGGTAGTTGTAGTTTGCCTTCAATTTTTGTAGTAAGTGGAGGGGTATTGGTTTATTGCAAGGAATTATAACGTGGAGGATGTATATGAATGAGTCTCTCATGACTTCCTTCGTTATTTTTTGAAATATGTTAAAGGAGAATTCACTGCAAATCTGTAAAGTATTTTGTAAAATGTATTTGCAAATTTATTTCAGATTGGTGAAGTTTGTAAGAATTAGTAAAAATAATCTGAAAAACGATGAAAGTTCAGTGTCCTATTTGAGTCCTTTTGAGGGGCTCAGTGGAGGTGTATAAAGAGAAGCCCTGGAGAGCGGTGATCAAATGTGGAATCTTGGGCTGAAACTATTCCGACAGGATGGGGAGTGTAGCTTCAACCCTCTCTTATCTTGCCAGTGTTCCTGTGTGTGCTACCTCTCCCCAGCAAGATGCCTGACTGATTCACAGCAACTGATGGGCAGTTTAAAATTACAAAGCTTTCGGTTTCCTTGTTCCTAACAGATAAAGAGGGTGGGCATTTCCTGATTATATGGTAAACACTCAAAATATTTAAGTTCCCCATGGTGCTATTTGTGCCTAATTTACTTCCCTAGCACATTAACACTGCTGGTTTTCTGCAGTGGGAGGAGTGTGTAGTGTAACATGCTGTGAAGAGAGGAAATGTTTCACAAGAGCTCCTTCTGGCTTTTCCTCTGTTTGCATTACCACCTGGAAAGAAGAAAAGGTGGAGGGACTGACTGATGATCCAGATGGATTGCAGGAGCAGTCACTCTTTGGTCAGATGTGTTAAGCTGGGCAAATTCACACCGGGAAGTGGCAGGGTTGCGCTTCAGCTCCCGAAGCACTGGAACCTCCCATAGGAAAGTGTGGAGGCACGAAGAGTGCTGGACTACCATCATCCAGTGGTCTTGGGGCAGGCAGTGCCCCTTTAGAGGCCACTGAGCAGCCAGATATTTTGGGGAAAAGTCAGGGAATATGCCAGTGAGGGATGGGGGTTGAGGACAGGCTCCAGCAGAGCAGACATCATCTGATTATGATAACTCAGAAGCTGTGCAGGTCACACGGAGCTTCAGAGAGGCTTGGAGTGGGAGGGCCACATTTATCACTTTTCATGTTCACTTTTCTAGTTCTTGCCTATGAAAGCAGACAAATTATCTCTTGTTTTGGGAGTTGGGTGCTTTGATGTACTAATTATTTGACTCATGCAGTACTCAGCAGAGCAAGTGTGTCCTGATTCCTAGGTAAGGGCTCCAGAGCAGCTGAGCTCTTCAGCACTTCTGTCACTGCTGGCTGTGGTGTGGAGTCAGCTCAGGTCCTGTGCCCTGTGGTGCCAGGATGGAGCAGAGAGCACTCTCAGGCCCTGGGAGTAGGAGCTCCATTGGAGACTGGAGTGTCTGTGGCTCTCACACGCTCCCCTGATGTCCCAGAGCCTCTTTAACCCAGGCAGCACATTCCTCTTCTTGGAGCTTTTTTCTTAACCTGTGCTTAACCTGACCTTTGCTTAACCTGCTGTTCAGTAGATTCATTGCAGAAAGAAGGTCAGACTGCTTAGGAAATTTTGCCTCCTAAATCTTCTGCTGATACAATTTTTTCTTTTTTTACCATCCCTTTATAACTTAGCAATGTGCTGAGCTGTCAATAAGTATCTCCCTTGTCTTCACTGCATCTTTATTTCAGTCAGAAGGCCTGTAGTGTTTAACATAGTGGCAACATCTGTGCAGTAGATATCTGAATATCTTGGACCAATTTAATATAAAGAATATCTCATAGACTAAAAAGTTGTTTTCAGACACTACGTTCCCTTTGCCACTTAAATTTTCCTGTTTCCTGAGATCTTAGAGAACATCCAGGGTGACTTCGAGCTTTGCTCCACAGACTTTATTTTGAAAGCCTGATAGATAAGGTATTGTGCTGAAAACACTCTACTGTCAAGATGTTTTTGTGAAGAAATGCCATTTCATGAAACCCCTGGCAAATGGTGTTTGCTGACATAACACATAGTTGAACTGATTTCTTTAATGAAAAGACAAGTAAATGCTCTCACACTGTCTTTTTTTCACTGGTTTTTAAGACTCATCCCTGCTAAACAGCTGCATAATTCAGATGCTTGTACTAAAGTCTGGTGGTGGCAAAATCAGTGTAATCTTTCATGACCAGTTTAATTCTGCAGGTGTGTTCAGGGGGTACAAGTCTGAATACCTGGAAGCTATTGGTTAACACTCCAAATACTGGTTTAGACTTATGTGTTGGGCTCTGACCTTGTCACAAACAGGATGTCAGGAGATGTAAATTGATGCATTGGGTTGAAGACTGGATTGATGTCACCTTGCCATGACCTGGACCAATATTAAGGTAGTATTTCTGTGCCCATTTTAAGACAGTTGTGGCATTATGTTTTATTTTAGACCAAACCAGGACCTCTTTGTGGTGGGTTTTGCATGTCATCACAGTTATTTCTACTACAGAGATTTAGAAAATAGTACTGAAAAATATTTCTCATCGAACTTTTGTTTATAATATTATTAAAAGCAGGAAACCTGGCTCAATTTGTCACAGACTAGAAAAGTTTTTAATTTACTCCAGCAGAGCAGTTACAGCATGCTCACCTTTGGGCATCATTCTCTTAAAATAGAAGCTGAGGCTAATTTGTGGGAGAGGAGTGAATGAGTGCACAACTTTAAAGCAGGCCCAGGGTGGGTGTAGAATGGCTGAGCAGTGCAGTTTGGTGGCATTTGGCTACAAGGAGGAAAACAGAGACTCTCTGGACTCACTTAGCCGCATGATATAGTGAAGGTAGGTTTTGTGACTGTAAACAGCACCTGCAAATATGAGGCTTTTTCATGACATGGAATTTAAGTTACTACATTTATCTTAGTAAATGCCTATTCAGGTGCCCGTGTAAATGAAGCTCTGGATGCTGAGGGTGTTCGTATGGTCATGGAAGCGTTATGTGGAGTTGCCATTGTGCAGGTTTCTTAATGTTATGGAAAACTGAGAAAAGGATGAGGTCTTGTTTCAACTTGGTGGCTTTCTGGGATGCTGCTGCCTTGTATTTTGGGTTTAATTGTGTGAATTCAGTCAAGGTTTTACCTTTTTACCTTTTCTTGGTGGTGAGAAGAGATTCAGACACACCTAGGCTGCTGTTCTGCTTCAAAGAGATTACTACAGCAAAAGAACAGGGGATGACACTGATTCTTCCCTGCTCTGCCTTTCACAGTGATGCCACCCTGATGCAATGGGGTGCAGAGGGGGGTGGTTGAGGGAGTAGCTGTGTGGTGTTTCATCTCCAGCTGGGCTTATACCCATGACACCAAGTAACACCCTTTCTCTAAAGGCACGTGAAAAGTAGGAAGCCTCATAGCACAGGAATTCCCAGTGAGGAGCAAACCTCCCAGCCTTCCACAGCTGGATGTACTGTGTGTTTCTGGTCAGCAATGTTGCCCCTGTAAGTGAGGCCACCTGGCACGAGCCTGTCCAAGGGTGTGCTGAGGGGCAGAGCCATGTTGGGGATGTTGTCTTTGAGCAGGGAATTGGCCAGCTGGGAGCCCTGTGAGGTGGCATACACCTGGCTGTGCTCTGAGTCTCTGTGCTCAGTGCAGCTGGTCCCTGGATCACAGCTCTGCCTGTGGGGTGGCATCCTGAAGGCTGGTGCTGCAGCTTAGAGTGGGGAAGGTGGAAGCACTTTAAAAGAACAGCCCAGCCAGGGTCAAACATGAGCCTTCACGAGTCTCTCACGAGCATTTTCTGCATTGATTACAAAATACTGCCTAAAAAACTGAGAAATAAGGAACAGAGAAGCTGAAATGCTGAAGAGCACGGAGTTGAATCCAGATAACCCAGGCGCCACCCTGACATTCTCGCTCTTGGGCCATCTTTGGTTCTTGTTTTCCATTCCTTTAATGGCCTAAGCTCTCTTGTTCCACTCCCTTTCTCCTTCCCACATAGATATTTCAACATATGGATATGTCTGTGTATGTGGAATATCAGCAAAGCTGATACTTTGCTCCCTGCAGAGCTCCTTGTGACCACTCTCTCATGTAACTAATCCATAGCAATGTATACTCCAACAAGGAAAATTAAAAGGTTGGGAACCACTGACCTAACTTCTTAGTAAGCAATACAGCTGGCAATCAGATGTAACCCGAGCTCCTCGTTATTGGAGCTGCCTGAGCTATTCATAGCAAAGCGAAATTGCTATGGGAATTGAGCTGGATTTATTTTGTTTGAATGCAAATTATCCCAGGTCAGACAGGCTCAGATCTTCTGCCCCCTCAAATTCATTTGCATCAGCTCTGGCAGGGTGAAGCTCATTTCTGGAGGATCTTCACTGGGGAAATGTGGGTATGGGTAGGGAACCACCAGATGTGGAGAGCGTTTGCTTGGGGCTTTGATGCAGTGGGTGTAACTCACTCTGCAGCCCAGACTCCTGACCAGAGAGAAGCCTCTGCCGTCAGGTAGCTACAAGTGGTGTCCCAGTGCTTGGGCAAGTGTCTCTCTCTGTTGTCTGAAACCTCAACAGGGTGTCCTGTAAGGGAGAGGGAATATTAAGCCCTGCCTAATTCTCACAATGTTAAATGTTCTGAAGGGTCCAGCTGCCAAAGTCCCATCATCACAGGAAAAGCTGTGTTTTCACTAAAAAAAATAACCAGCCCCACTCAACTTTAATTCTAGTATACATGGTTATAAAGAGTAAAAAAAAGCCTCTTAAAAACTCAGCTGAAAATGGTTCAAGAAATCAGAAAGAAAATAAAACACTAAAGCCCTTTGGCATTATTTTTTAAAATCTCATAATTTATAGTGTTGTTTCCTGCAGGGCCTGATTCATGACTTTTAATGTTGAAGCTGCCTGTCTGATAGGGAGGAATGCTGCTGATCAGAAACACTCAAGCAAGCATCTGTTAATGCTAAGTACCTATGGAAAAGGAATTTCCAAGAACTGATTTTAGTTACCTATCATCAGTTTTTTTTTTTTTTTTTTTTTTTTAGTTTTTTTTTTTTTTTTTCCTTTTCTCTTTTTTTTTTTTTTTTTTTTTTTTTAAGCTGTTCATTTTCTGTGTCACTCTGCCTTATCCTTACTGGTTTTGTCTTTATTACCACTCTAGGAGCAGCAGCTTTGTTAAGAAGGCATGCACTTTCCCTAGAATAGTGGTACATCTGAACTCCAGCCACATAAAACTGATTAGCTGTACATGAAGGGGGAGGAGAATCTTGCCAGAACATTTTCATTTCACCTAATCCTTTGAGCAGCATAAATAATTCATAGCAAACCAACGTTAGGGTGAAACGCTGCCCTGTCTGAAGATCTGGGCATCTTGAAGGCACATTTCAGATATTTAAGAGGGGCATAAATGGTGCTTTTGTTTTGTGCTGTTACAGAGAATGAGAGGACAGAGAGAGCTGCATTTCCTGTGCTTTTGAAGGTTTTTGAAGGTGAACCTGCTCTCACTTGGAGTGTTCTCTGAAGCTGTGCACCCAGTTTCATGGGATGTTAGCTCAGGGGATACACTAAGCTGCCCTCTGAAGTCAGGTTTTCTGCTATTCTTGATGTACCCTAAGTAACTAATCAACTGTCAGCACATGACAAATAGTGGGCTGCCTCTTTTTAGGAAAAGTGAAGCATAAATGCACTCATTAAATAGTCCTTCTGTTTCCTGTTTGCTTTGTGATGGATTTCAGAACTGTCATAACTAATAAAAGCTCTAGATTTTTATCTTACAGTTGCAGGGATTTGCTTAAACAGGCCATACCCAAGTGCTTGTATAGCTACCAAGGCTAAATTTGAGCTGTTGGTTTTTGCTAATTGCCTTCCAAAACCTTTATAGGGAGCCAAAGAGCCCTACTGCTGGAATTGTAAATGAAGTGATCCTGAGTGTAACTTGGTAAACCTCTGGCACTTCACTTAAATATTATTGGTGTATAGTTAGTGTGGTTATGCTGTAGTTTGCATGAGTATTTTTCTTGTATTCATTTATCATGCCTACTCCTGTTTTTTGGTTTTTTTTTTTTTTTTTTTTTTTTTTTTTTTTTTTTTTTTTTTTTTTTTTTTTTTTTTTTTTTTTAAAACCACCACACAAAAAAAAAAGAGTCTTCTTCTGTTTTTTGTGTTTTTTTTTTTTTTTTTTTTTTTTTTTTTTTTTTTTTTTTGTTTTTGGCTTTTTTTTTAAAAACCCAGAACATGAGAAATGAGAGAGCTCATGTACTGACAAGCAAGTATTTAATCTGTGGCAAAGCAATCAACTTTGTGTTAGTTCTAGAATATCTCATTACCCTGCAATAAATACCAATTTAATACATTTAAATACCAATGTGACTGGTTCAATTACCTTAAGTGGAGGAACAAATAAGAATATTTCCTTATTTGCCATATGCTGACAGGGGGTTGCATAAAGATGTTTGAAACAAGCTCAGTCAACTGCAGAAATACAAAGGCACTATTCAGAGATAATGCTGGCTTTGTTCATATAGGAATAATTAAAGGCATGCAATTTTGTTACCTTGTTTTAATTGCTGAATTTTCTGCATAGCACTTCTTTTGAGCGACCCAACAGAGTAGTCTTTCATGGCTAACTCAGACTGGCAATTTAAACCTTGTACTCTCCTTCTGTCAGATTGTCAGGTAATAAAATGCTATATTGTTAAGAACCCTTAACATTTTACATTTGCAAGAAATCTTTATTATGTTAGAAAACAGAATAATTGAGTTATTTTTCTGAGTCTGATTCTAAAGAAAAATGCCATCTGCTGACAATTCTCAAGTTAGAATAGGCAACCAATAATTCTAATGCTTCTTTCATGATAAAAAAAAAAAAATTCAGTGTGTATAAAGGTCATTAACCTGAACATTTTCTGTGGTACAGAGCCAGGTATTCCAGTCTGGTGAAAATCATTAAAGGTCTGCTGAGGTTATTCTCATCAGCCAAGGACCCAGTCCCATAAAACATCACTTTGTACTTCCCTGATTCTGGGGTCAGCATCAGGAACTGCCCATTTACAGGCTTGATACTTTTCTGAACGATGGGTGAATTTTTTTGGCAGACATAAAAGCTAGGGAAAAGTTTAGTTCACTTAAATTCTCTCTTGCCTTTAGTGTGTTCACATGCCTTTATGCTGCCTGGTTTGGGATAGGATCAAAAATGAACATGCTCTGAGTTTTACTCGTGGGATTTCTGACTTCAATAATACATGTGTATTATTGGAAACCTCATGAGAGTCCATTCTCACTAGTTTCCCAGAACATTTTCTTTCCCAAATTGGTATAAAAGCACTCTGGAAATGCTTGCACAGACAATGTTCAGCTCAATGGGAGCTCCTGGGTGCTTAACACTCTGTAAAAGTCT
The DNA here is from genome assembly GCF_000691975.1 of Corvus brachyrhynchos. NCBI lineage: Eukaryota > Metazoa > Chordata > Aves > Passeriformes > Corvidae > Corvus > Corvus brachyrhynchos. The sequence goes on from NW_008238440.1 coordinate 679,660, forward strand.
GTCATTAATTTAACAATCTGAGTATGGATTTAGGGTCCAGACTTTTCACTTTTTGTTGGTGGATCATGGATCGTGTCCCTGTCACGGTGTCTCAGAAGCTTGTTCCATTTACCCAGTGCTTCAGTAACATGGGTGCAGTTGTGTAAGTGCCCTTCTCAGGGGGACAGAAAGAGGCAAAATGCCCCTCAGCCTTGTGGCTGCTGCTGTCCCCTCTGCAGCTACCTCCCAGAAAAGGAGCTGTAGGTCAGAGTGGAGAGGGAAGGAACTCCCTTAATTACCATGATTTACTGCCATTGGCTTGGCTGTTTGCTCCTGATGCTTCCCGAGAGTAAAAATATCTTTCACCTCAGCAACACTTTCTGCAATTCAGCCCCTTTCTCCTTTCCAGATATGCTGCTTGTCATTTTTTTCTACCTAATTTCACATCTTAATTTGTTCATTTTGATTATATTTTCCAGAGTGTTGACATTTTGACCCTAACTTGAGAGGGGCTCAGTAAGCCATCTCTCAAAAAGTCAGTCAGTGATATCGAGTATCTGCAGTTCCAGGTCAGGCTGTACTATCCTGCTGGCTATAATTCTTGGAAGTAGTTTTGCTTATGACTGTAGTAAGGTTATAGTCTCACATATTTTTCAGACTACCAACTTAACCCGTCCCAAGAGGTGAGTCTACTTCATTACACATCCCCTAAAGAAACAATAATTTATTTAAACTGCTTACATGATGCAGGACTGCTTTGAACAGCCCCGTGATGGTATTGGTCGAATACCCTTGGTTTGGAGGAAGGAGGAATTCATAAGATGAATGTTGGCAAACTTAACAGGACTTTATTCTTCCTGGGATTCCTTGGCATGTGTGAGAAAATGATACATTTACCGCATTTTCAAGGCTTAACCCTGTTATTAAAACCTGTTCTAAGCAGCTGGCACTTTTCCTGCTGTCTTGGCAGGATTTTGTCCCTGCTGGTGCACAGGGACTGCCACCTCCTCACGGGTTTCTCCGTGGGGACATTTGAAATGTTTCCGAAGTCGTTGCTGCCGTGAACTCGATGTTATGAAATGCTGTGTCCACACATGGGTGTTGTGCTGTGGGTCACTCAGTGACCAGGCTCTGAGCAGAGCTGTGGCTCCTGGCCTGGGTGGCTTGCTCTGGCAAGCGTGTGCTCCAGGCAGGAATGGAGGGATGGTAGCAAACATGAAGGTGGTTTCTGTACTTTGTGAGGGCACTGCCATGATCTGCTTAAAAAACCTGAGGGAAAGGCCTCCCTCATCTCCCTTCAGTCCGGGGTGGAATCTGAGCAGAGGTATGGGAGTTACGGGGAGGCCTTGTTTTCCTTCTAGCAGACATTGGTGTTTAAAAATTGACATTTGCCCAATTCCAGAGGCCAGTCTGGGCCAAAAGGCAGCTTCTGGCCGTTGTCAGGCATCCGTAAGCTGTGTGAACAGCTTCGTGTTCTCTGGATCTCTATCATACCTTCCTTTGGCTTCCAAGCTGCCCATGGTTCCATGTGGGAAGCGGGCTGGCAGACAGAACCCGCAGGTGGGACACCGAGTGAGGGCAGGCTCTGCTCCAGCAAGGGAAAGCTTTGGTGGCAGAGCTGGGTCTTCTGTGTTTCCTTTGTGCTGGCAAAGCGCCAGGCACTTAGCAGAGCATCAGGCCAGGAAATAAGAGTCCGATGAAAATGAACTGTAGGTAAGGTAATTTCATGAGTTTTCCCTGCAAAGTGAATTAGAAAAGACTCCAATATGCTGTAACATGAGATAGTCTCAACAACACTGTGATGTGCATACTAGATTTCTAGGAATCTTTGGCCTCAGATGATTTTAAATAACCAGGAACCATAGTTCATAGGTCATCTGTCTCCTTATTCTTTGCTTTTCAGGGAAGTTCTTAGTTTACATTTTTATGTGTTTTAAGTAGAACTAAAAACCGTACTTCATCTCTGTACTTTACGTTCTGTAACTCTTGTTGGGGTGTGTTTGGATCAATGATTTGGGTTTTTTTAGGAGCTGGACATTTGGGAAATAACAGAAGTCTTGGACTGATGTCCACTGAAGTTTGTGGAAAGCTTTATGCCAATTTCAGTTGGCCTTTTGTCAAGTCTCTTAAAATTTTTCATGAATATTTGGAACTATAAATGGGTGTGAAATGACATTTAACTCTTCCTTTTTAGTGATTTTTCATCTTGAGCACACTCACACCCACATAATGGGGTAGATTTCAGTTATTTCTTTGGCTATTGTTTTAGTTAAGACACAGTGGGTTTTTAACACCTTATTTTATGTATATGCTCCTAGCACTGAAAAAGGCATTCTGGATATAAGTAGTATTCCTTAGGAAATATGTGCATACTTTTTAGTACCTCATTTAGTTGAGATACTCTTGTTCTTGTGCAAACTGTAATTTAACTTTACATCAGTCAGTATTAAGTAATGTTTAGCAGAGACACTGCAGTTCAATTATTCATCTGTTTTAATTCTCAGTTTCATTTTGTTAGGCTTCTTACCTCATTATTTGCATCTAGTTTCTGGAACTCTTCTAACTTTAATATGCATAAAGCTGTTGCCTTCAGTTTAATTAGCATGTAATGAAAGTGTCTTGTATGCAAACAGAGAACCCACGGCCACAAGGCCCTTCTAGTCTGGACTGAGGATTTGTTTGCTCTCTCAGCACTCAGCTTCGCTAAATTATGGGAGAGAAATAGAAGTTCTGCAAATCCTTCACTCACTGTCACTGCTCTGTTTTTTATGGAGGGTCTGTTTTTTCTGGAGATGCTGAAACCCCAAACTGAATTAGATTTACAGGCTGGTAAGCTGCCAAAGGCTTTGCTCTGAGTCTGAGAACACAGGGGAGCAAATGGGAGCAGCCTCTGCTGTTCCAGTAAGAGGCCAGTGAGACCTGTTAGGAACAGATATGTTAGTGTGTGACTCTCAAAAGTCTTCCATGTGGGTTGAAAATCAGTGGAAGATCTATTGTTTAGTTAAGATGATCTTTTTCAGTGGTTTAAGAAAATTCTCCTTATTTTTCAATTTATAGTCTATGTTCAATTAAAAAAACCTTAAAGCCGATACCATGTAATCATTGCCCTTATCCAAATCTCATTTTGAGATTCTTCTTCCTTTTGGAACACACCAAGAAAACAGAACAAGTACCTTACCTCGGTGATTACACCCAGATACTGAGGGATTTCACAGAGGTGTATTGGATCTGAACATTCCTTTAGCCCAGAGCTAAGCAAATATTCCATAACAAATAACAAGAGGGGGAGGAATGCTGCCTTTTTATTTCTTCTCAATTTTTCTGCAAACAAGCTGCAATTTGTTCTAAATTATTGATTCAAAATTATTTGCTAACCACGTGGGTCATCCTATGTCTTTCCATTTTCTTTCCAATGGCATGGAGTATCCCTTCCAGAAGGATAGCAAATATGTGTTGTGAGGGAAGAAGAAAACAGCAAATTCCTACTGAGCAATCTCTTGGGTGTTCCTTCCCACCATATTCTCACAATTATTGCTATTATTAGTGATAGCCACAGTGGGATACAGAAGGAATAGACAGGAGTCCTTGGCCTTTTTCCTGCTGTGTTGTCTAGACTTACAAGAATGTTAAGATTTTGTCATTCTGCTTCCTCTCATGGTGTTATAATTGCAGAGAATCCGAAATACAAGTGGGATTTTGACCTATCTGACCCTCTCTGCATTGTGTCTAAAACCCATCAAGGTTAATGGAAAGTCATCCTTGATTCAGGGAAAATCACATGTAATACGTAAAGCTATGCTGAAAGTAGGAAACCCAGTGCATAAACTTCCATGACAGTTTTGACAGTGTTTGTTCTGAAGTATTTGAGCTGGATGAATACATAGAATCTAACTCAGCTATGGAGATGTTTCATCTACTTGTAGAAAAAATTCCCAGGACACCCAGGAGTACACAGTAGCCAAAATCTGGCCTTCAAGAAACTGGAATTCCTTCATGCTGCAAAACTAGAAAAGATGATTCTGTGCCAGTTTCCTGCCTCTGTGCTGTGGCATTTCTCAGCTGGCATGTTTGCCAGCCAGCACAGTGGAGCCAGAGACCACTCTGCTTTACCCAATGCTACAATTTAAGAACCTGCAGGAAAAGTACCTGGCAGTTGTTGTCCCATTGCCCCCTTTGCAGTGCTCCAGGGGACTGCAGCTCTGTCTGAAGCCAGGTCAGCATTCTCTGCATTGCTTTGGAATTCCCAAAGCGATGATTTCAATATGAATCCTTGAAACCATCCCATACCTGGAAGAAATGGAAAATGGTGTGTGATTGAATGAGTGTCCAGACTGCTCTGTGGCACTTCCCCTTTCCTCTTGACAACTTCATAAAACTGGATGTTATCTTCTTTTTGATATCTTTCATTCACATGGCATTTTTTCAACTTGGAGGATGAGTCTGATGTAAGACCCAAAGGAAAAAGGTCTTATTGGAGATTTAGAGTCTTTTCTGTTGGAAAAAAAGTGACTACATTTGTGAGGCACTCAGCTACAGCCCCTGTAAAGGTGCAGTAAAATACATGCAGGGCCCAGAATTCAGTCACTTCTTCTCCCCCACCATGAATTTTCAATCCACCCTTATAAGGTTAAATATAGAAATGATGTTTGGGGCTGAGACTTCATGTACATCAGGGACAGTTTCTTACAGGAAAATGTGGAACCCCCTTTTTTTCCATATGGTCTGAATCATTTACAAAATGAATCCTACAGGAATAATTTCAGATGTGGAAACCTTTAAAAGCGGGAAATAAGAACCAGATTCACTACATTTCTGTTTTCCAGCTGAAAAAAAAAATTGCTTAGCAGTGCCCAATTATCAGTGCATTCTAGATAAAGATTGCCTCTCAGAACCACTTGTAAATTGTGTGATGACATACATCATAAGGATTAAAATATTAGTCATCTTCCCTACAGGAAAGTACTTTGTCATGATCAAATGTGATCTGACATTTGAAACCTGCCAACTTATGGCAGTGAGCAGGCGAGTTAAATTCCTGTCAATTATTGAAGACCTGTCTTTTATTGATGGAGGAAATTTTAACCTTCTTTTAGAATGTTAAGTAGATACAGGCTGAGATATGTAATTATGAATTCATGTTAAAGAGAGGAGAATGGGCAAATTGTTGATCAGACTGTCATTTGTTTGTTTTTTTATTGTTATTATTCAGAGGGCAATTAGACTCAGTTCATAATGTGGAATCTCTTCTGTTGCCAAAATTGAGATCACAGTGTTATTTTATGGGCACTGTTATTGGGCCCCTGTGAAAGGTGCTTATATTGGGGAGTACTGCAAAGCTGCCTTTGGTTTGGATCAGCAGAAGAGAATTTCCATGAAAAGAGCACAGTGGATGACTGTAGACTGTGGAGGACCTGCAGATCTTTGATAAATCTTTCCAGCTGGAATAGACTTAAAATCAATTTAAGCATTAGTTTAGTAAACAGTTAAAGCTGTGAAGATTCATATGTAACTTTCAATTTTCACTTGCTTTTCACTTTGTGTTCAGTTTTCCTTATGGGAAGCAGTTCTTAAAGCGCAGAAAATTCCACAGATCCTTAAAAAAATACAATGCTTACATCAGGCATTCAAGCTGCTCTCTTTGTGACACCCATGGCATTCCGGCCCTGGGAGGTTCTGCTAAAGAAGAACATCCATTTCAGAAGGGAAGGGGGGATACATGTGTCATGTCTGCATTTTCAAAGCCTTTTTTGAGGAAGGAGGTGGAATCATGGTCTTGGAGGACTGGAGATGTGGGGCAAGATGGTTTGCAATTGACATTTGTTTGTCTGCACATATTTTTCTGAAGCCTAAGAGATATGTAGTCCTCGTGGGATGTCAGTTTTGGCAGGAGGGTGTTGGCACATGGTAGAGCCTCACTGATCCAAACCAAAAATCTGTATCTAGTATTACGTATATAATGTAATAGAATTACCTGACGAAACTTTTTCTTGGTTTTTGACTTGGTAAAAAGGGGTGTTTATTACAACATGTTTTACAAAACCAAGAAATGAAATAAAATCATAACTGATTAATGAGCTGCATGGAAATACTTCCTCAGTGCCACCCACATTTCCCTGGCCCTGATCCTGGAAACACTTCATCACATGTGCAGTTTTATGCACAGATACTATGTGAAAACTACACTGTAGTTTTCCCGTACTTCTGTCTTTCAGGGATCCAAGAAGGAAAACAATCAGATATTTGCCTTTAGTGATTTCCCTTGTAGGAAGGTATAAATTTTACATTGTGTTTAAATTATGATTAAAGTGTGGGGAGTTGATTACTGAATGATGGTGCTTAAATGTTCAGATGCTTCAGCTTTGTGCTGCTGACCTGTCATGTCATTGTCTACTTAGAGTGACCTTAAGTCTGGGATTCCTGTTTGCTAATACCTTGTTCTGAAAAAGCTGTGGGCCTTAATTCAAATATTTTCTTTTATAATGTGTGCACTTATGAGAAGTTGTGTTTTCCAAAAGCATTTCCTTTTTATGTATATCCTGTACACAAACAAACCTGTACTGTGAAGAATGGGTTAATACTGCATATGAAACTATCCATGCTACTGTGTGAAGGTGCTGTGCTGCTTGTCCCACAACATTCCTGTTTGTGTTTTTCCAAGTGTGGAACCTGGTCATGTCCAAAGTGAAACGATGCGTATGTAAATGGGAAGAATATCCAGATTGTAACTTGAATAATAATAACTTGATATATAACTTGATCTATAAGTCAAGTAATAATAACTTGAGTAGCTAACCAGTGTGGAGGTGCACACTGCAGTCAGTTTGGGCTTTGCAGGAAGGCTGCTTGGGGAGCTGGCACGTTCCATCTGTGAGCCATGACAGCCTCCTCTCTAATTTGTGGTGCCGTTTCTTTTTTTAGTCAGGTTTGATAAGGACACGGCAGATCGAGTTCCTGATCTCTCCATTACCTCAGCAGCTGGCACAGGAGCACAACTTCACGTCCCCCGCCGGCCACCACCCGCACGTGCTGTACAAGCGGACTGCCGAGGGGAAGGTGCACCGGTACCCAGTAGAGCCCCATCCCAAATCCTCCCCTTTTGGCCATGACAGAATGCACACTTCCCACAAGTTTCACGCACAAGCGAGCGGTTACCACCACGGAAGGTTTCAAAAGCAGCATTTTTGTGGACGTCGCAAGAAATGTATGTAAGGAAACTTTCTCTCCTTTCTTGAGGTAGTGGCTGTTTCAGGCTGTGTGGTGGTCCCGAGGTGGGCTTCACATCTCTTCACATCCCTTTGGGATGGAGACGTAATAACTCTAAATTATATATTCCTAACGTGAAACATACATGAGGAGCTTGAGTTTTCCTCCAAGTTCACAGAATCATCTTTTATTAAGCCATCAGAATCACTGTTTAGTTTTCTTGTACTTTGCCTAGATTAAAAGATCCCAATGGTGATTTTTTTTTTTTTTACATTGACATAGTTTTCAGTAAGCAGTTCTGCACAGTGATGGATGCCAAGTTCCTGAACTTCTCTCTGTTAGACTGGGGATAAAAAATGAATTAGGCTTGAAGATGGAGAATAAAAGCTTCAAAATCATTAATTTCTGAGAGGATGGAGAGAAAGTCTTTCAGAACTCACCATTTGATAATGAAATTTTCAGCAACTGAGATCTTCAAAAAGAACCACCCATGTAAATTGTTTAAATAAGATTTTGGAGCCATGTCTTAAAAAATATATTGAAATATATTACCTGCCAAGATCCATTCTGAATCCTTCATTAGGTCCTTGAATTGCAGAACATTTTAGAGCTCCCTTGGACCCTATATCTGTACTTTTAGCATTCAGTTGAGTCTCTTTGAAAGCTGATCAGCTTCTGAGCTGAGTTTCTTAATGAGGGTCTCCAGGACTGCAAACAGTGTTGAAAACAGTGCCTCAGTCCACTTACATTCTTCCAACTTCCTACTGAAATTCTGAGAAAATGAGCAGCTTCCTTTTCCAAAGGTGTGTAAGGAAGAAAGAGAAAATAAATAGAAGGGAAGGAATGAGAAAGGAGTTAGTGGGAAAGGTGGCTGGCTGCGACTGCGGCCTGAAAACAAATGGCTTGTTAAAAATCCAAAAATCCTTCCCCCAGGTTTAAAAGCCAACCCTCAAATTCCAGATACAATAGCCTGTGATTCAACCTGTAAGCATTTGCCTTCTAATGCAGCCCCAAACTGCCTCATTACATCCTCCCTTTCCCTCCTGTCTGGTTTTCCTGCTGCAGAGCAGGGGTGATGGTGCTCGGTTATCTCCTCTGTCCTACACTGGCCCATTTTGTCCACTGTGAGTTTGTGCCTTATTTACTGTTCCTGCTGTGACTGCTTGTACAAATTCAGAATTATTCATGTCCTCTTGAGCTTTTATACAGTGCTTATCCCTATAATGGAGAGCATTTTGAACACTGTATTTGCATGACCTCCTGGGATGTGAGGAGATATTATTGTTATTCCTCTCCTATAAATGGGACTCAGACACAGGAGAGGTCAGAAGTAACCATTGCTTCTGGGGACCAAATTGAAAACCGGAATTTTTCTTTAACATTTTTCTTGCTTTTGTAATTCTACATGTAAATCCATTTATTCAATAATGTCACTTACAACTCTGAGCTCTTAGTTGCATATTCAAGCTGAAGTTTATGCGAAATGAAGAGCATGCAATTAGCATCCAACTGTGATGAGTTTAGCTAGAGTGATCTACCCATCACTGTTTAGGAACTCGATGTCAGACACGCTCTTAGGATCCTATTCAGCAAGATGGCATTTAAATACCTTATCCACAAAACTTTCTTTTCACATCCTGTGGTCTTTCACTTCATGCAGCTCATACCTGTATCCTTCTGAGAGAAAGGAAGGAGTTCTAAAAAATAACAACTTATTTCCAGACCCAGCCTTGGTTAATTTATAGAACAAATTGATCTTGTGTTCACTGAATGAAATACAAATAAAATCACTTGTCATTGTTTAATTGAGTAGAGGAAAATACAGGATGCAGAAGAAATTACTCCAGTAAAGGGAACACTTTTTCTATGAGTATTTGATACTTTTTTCTTCTTGCTTTTTTTTTTTTTTCTAAGTTTTTATATTATTTTCCTGGTTTTATTCTGAGATCTGGAGTCACACCCGTTTGAAGTTTGCAGCAAAATCCAGTCTGGTCACCTGGAATAGAAAATTTCAGCTCGAATGAACAAAGGGATGGAAAATTCAGGCTGACAAAAGGCGGTGCTCTGCTGTTAACCCTGCCTAGTCAAGATTAATTTATCCTAACCTAAAGAATGAAATTAAACTTGCTGAGCAGTAAGAAGGAAGAGCACATTGCCACTTTGTCATAAAAACAGCTTGTCCCACTCACCATCTTTTAAAATTTCATGTGCAAGTAGTTTGTAGGCACTAGAAAAGCCAGTTAATCATCTTCCAAACTCTTTGTCACAACCCAAATGCTTTTAGATCATGAGAACTAACTGGACTATAGTTAGTAAAACATGCATGAAACTGCTGCTAAGGTTTTATGACTAGCAGTGAAGTAAATTCAAGAGCAAAACTCCTCTGCTCATGGATATATGTGTGCGCTGAAGTTGTATCGCCTTCGAAATAGTACCTGGGCACTGATGTGCCTTGAACTGAGCACTTCCCTCTTGGGTGAGGCCTGTCCTTGTGTCTCAGTGTGCTTCCAGAAGAGAAAAGTTCTTTGAGCTTGTAAAGGACAGTTGTGTATAATGAGTGATACATTTGAAAATGACCGTAACATGGTCCTTTGTATGTTAAATGCTCTTCAGAGTGCTGAGTTCCTGAAAGCAGACCACTGTTGTGCATTCTGTGGTGTTCTTGATTTCCCAGTTTGGCATGGAAGCAAGTAAGGGTCTGTTTTAGCTCTTTGGAGTAACTTTCTGATGAGGCACAGGCAGGATCACTACCTGAGGCTCCCTCACTTGTGTTGTTACATCCCGTGTCAAAAAAAATCCCATTGCTATCCAAAGAGTTTGTTAGAGTGGCCTTTGAGTTAATTCTTGATGCAAAGGCAGTGTAGGTTCATGCAGAAGAAGCTGTGGATAGCAGGAGCACTGTAGGATGTGGGAGATGGATTTCTTTTCCCTTTCTCTGGTTCCCTGAAGAACTGGAGTAGAGAGCATTCTCCAGCTGTGCCACTGTCTGTGCTGCACCAGCAAAGAGAGAGAAAATGCACCCTGGAATTGGGATATGCATCGTTGTTGTCAAGCCCTCCTTGGTGTTGCCCAACTTTTCCCTATACTCAATAAATACATTCCCTTGGCATCCATCACAGCAGGAAAAATCTCAGTGGCAGTTTGGCATGGAAGGCTGATGTCAGTCCCAGTATCAGGCTGGCAGGAATTTACTTGTGGTGGGTATCTGATTTCTGTACTGACCATGGACATCTGTTGTGGAAAGGACTTTTTTGCCAGCTGCTATGTAAGTAGCACATGCCAAACACCTCAGGAAGTTATCAAAAGGACAGGAAAAATGCAGATACTCTGTTAAAAATTCTGTTGTATTTTTTTGCACAGATTGCTACCATTTTGTTAGATTAGTTCCTTATTTTAAACTGCTTATTGCGTACGAATGTGGTTCTCCCATTTCCTTCTCTCCCTGTAGCCATCCTTCCCTCAGGAATGAATCAGGTATTTTTTAATAAATATAGGAGAACTTAGCCAGAAGTATTAAATCACATGCTATAAAAATAATCTAAGGCTTTAAACCTGTGATACTTCATTTTCTGATGAAACTGTTCATGGGTGATCTGAACTCTTTCCAAAACAGTTTTATTTCCTTTTAGATGCACCCAAGCCACCCACAGAAGAGACCTACATTCGCTCAGATGAGTATGGGACTTCTGTGAGGTTCAAAAGATCATCTGCTAAAATTCAGAAAAATGGAAGTCTAAATGTTGAAACCCTTGTTGTGGCAGATAAAAAAATGTTGGAGAAACATGGCAAGGAAAATGTAACAACATACATCTTAACAGTCATGAACATGGTAAGGTGTGGTGTCACTGAAGTGTCTTTTCTCTGGGGAATGTTGTGTCAGAGTAGGACCTTCATTAGACAAAAAGTGTTACTAAAAATAGCAGAGGCACCCTATGCAAGCCTTTCTTCAACCCTCATCTAATGTATTACTTAGGTCAAAAAGCCTTTAAATGTACATCTTTAGATTATCACAGCTCTGGCAACAGTACCGTGGAGTGAAAAAAAAAAAAAAAAATTAAAGTGTTAAAATTTTACAATACTTCCTGTGTAGTACAAAAAAGGCAGGTACTCTGAAATTGAAACTTTCATTTAGTATCATGAAGCTTATTCTGTTTCATCTCATGTCTCCTAGAAACAAACATTTATTTGAGAAAGCACAAATTTATTCCCATAAAATTGATATAATTTGACCAGATACAGGTTTTCCTGTGTTGTCTTGCTCTTTACTTTTGTACTGAAAAACTTGAGCTTGAACTTTGGCCTTAATTACACTTGATCCAGGAGACCAAACACAGATCAAAGGCCACTGAAGTCAATAGAAGATTTTCAAGTTTTTGACTAAGTGTAGTTTGGGACATAATTCTTCTGGTTTGAGCTCTTTTGGATTAATCCTCCAAGGTATATAACTCCATTAGTTAGTACTGAAAATTGAAGTCCAAGGCAATAACTCAGGACATGTGTTTAATCTATTAAAAAGGGATTACGCATGTAGGTGACATTTCCTCTCCAATAATCGTTGCAGGTCTCTAGTCTGTTTAAAGATGGAACGATTGGAAGTGATATAAACATTATTGTTGTGAGCCTGCTTCTTTTGGAACAAGAGCCTGTAAGTTGTGTCAGAATTTTTGTCTGAGCTACTTCATTTGCTGCTGTTCATTGGGAGCATTGGGTGTCCCGTCTTATGTACAGGGAGGTTTCTTAAGACAGAGTATGAGAAGATGATTAAAACTGCCAAAATCTCCAAAATGACGCTTTCTGCTTTTCAGTGCTTCTTGGGTTTTTATTCTAAATTCTTCATTTCATATAAATATTCTTTAGAAACACTGAAATGCTTCCAGTAAGATAAAACTGAACATTTTCCAGTGTTTCCTCGAGGAGAAATGTCTGGAATAAGGAATCTACTTAATAAGTATTTAAATAAACAGAAGAATTTTGAACTGAGCTTTCCGGGGTGTGATGATCAGAAGTGGTAAGGAGAAGTCCCAAACTAAAGAAAGCATGTAACAAAAGGTGGGAGTGGAGCCAATTCTTGTGTCAGGGGTGCTGAGACAAAAGAAGACAAAACCTCTTTTGCTGAAAAGAAATCCATAATGGGTTGATCTACTTGGATAATACTTTTCCTCCTCAGAAATCACAATACATTTTAATCACAATATTGAATATGGCTTGGTGTTCAGAATTCTCAGGAATCAAAAATATTTGTACACTGTAATTCCAGCCACCAACTTTGGAAATACCTGTGTGTCTGGGGAGAGGCCCAGTTTTATTTTACAGTTGTAAGAGATTCACTCATCAGCTGACTCAACCACCACAGACAGTCAACATGGGAATACATAAATTGATGTAGAACAAATACGAAATATTAATTCCCTTTCCCCTCTTAGCAATTCATACTTTTTCAATCTCCTTTCTCACATCCTGATGGAAGCACCTTGTCTGTGTGTCTGTGCACTCCCTGCAGAGTGGGTTGTTAATCAACCACCACGCTGACCAGTCCCTGAACAGCTTCTGTCAGTGGCAGTCGGCCCTGGTTGGGAAGAACGGGAAGCGCCACGACCATGCCATCCTTCTGACAGGCTTTGACATCTGCTCTTGGAAGAACGAGCCCTGTGATACTTTAGGTATGACACCAAAACACAGGCTGAGAAACGTGGGGGTGTCCACAGCAGGAGCAGAATTGGTTTCAAATAAAGGAGTTCATTTTTGCACATGCTCTTATTCTTCTTGAAGAAGACAGTACAGTAGTATTTTTGAATTGTCGCCTCTTCAAGGAATATTTTTGATTTTGAGAATATTTCTGAGCTGCTCTTATTTTTTTTTATTTTTGTGACTGCTTGCTTTTTTGAATGGGATTCCTCCCTAATTTGAGAGCAGGAAAGGCATGGGGGAGTGGGTTGGGGGGGAGAATAATCTTTACAAATAAAGTGTAGTTGGAGAGGTTAGGTTTGATTTATACTTTTTATATAGGAGTCCCTTTATTGTCAAATAAAAGTCTGCTGTAATTCCTCCATGATAAACCTGATGAAGTAGACAAGCGTCTCCCTGTGCCAAAATAAACTGGCTTATTAGGAGCAGTGCAGATGATACGTGTATTTGGAATTCTGTAGAGGAACAAGCTATTTTACTGCTTCCTTCCTTCAGGATTTGCACCTATCAGTGGCATGTGCAGCAAGTACCGCAGTTGCACCATTAATGAAGATACAGGCCTTGGACTGGCTTTTACAATTGCTCATGAATCTGGACACAAGTAAGTTTCTTCTTCTATAAACAAATATGTAAGTGAATGGAAACACAGCCTATTTAATATAAATCAGTTAAATATAGATCATTTGGATTGGCTCATTCTAAATATAAATCATTTGGAAGCCCAGAGATTGGTGGTGAGCAGGGTTGCATCCAGCTGAATACTGGTCACCAGTGGTGTTCTGCAGGGCTCAGAACTGACAAGTCCTCTTTCATACGTTTGAGCTTCTCACACTGCTCCCACATTCTGGTAGGTAAATTACTGCTGGTATCCATATGGTTGCTTCAAAAAGAGAGGGGGCACTGCAGGTTTCTGCAGCTTCAGTGGAGAGGGGATCTCTCTGAGTCTCTTGGAGGTCTCCTTTTCCCAGAAGACCCAGAGTTTCATAGGAAACATTCAGCCTGTCCTTTGTTCTCTCTACGTGTTTAGTGTGTGACTTGGGTAAAAACCCACCTTTGTGCTGGTTTCTGCCTTTCTGTATTTATATCTGTTGGATTTCCATTTGATTTCTATTGTAGAAAGACTGTCATTTTCTTAGAACCTGGTGTCTCTCATACAAAATCAGGAGTAATCTTTTGTGGAGCTTCAGCTATTCTTCAATTTGTTGAATTAAAGCTAAAGATGATGATCAGGTTTTGTTCTGCTGGTTTTTTTCCCCAATCATTTTGAATTACTTCTCCACAACTTTGTGGATAGTTTTGATTTCCAATTTTAGCACAGTTCAAGCTGGAGTCGGTCTCACCACTGGCAGTAGAGAAGCACAGTTTCTCTGTGTGGTACAAACCTGACATCACGGGTTAGTTCAAAGGTCTTGATTTTTCAGCAACATTAATGCACAGAAGACCTTTGGAAAGCAGTGGTACTGTATTCTGCTGATTGGTCAAGGCATGAAGCCCTCCCATTCTGCCTGAGTGCATCAGGACTATTTAGTTTTCATTGTACAAATATGCTCTGCAGTACACACTATGACCTAATGTCTACAGAAGTGACCCTTTCACAGGTTTCTGTGCATCTGAAGGGAAGCAAGGAATTAAAGAGTAATCCAGCTGCCAGTGAGGCCTGTGGGAATTGTGCCAAAGCATTCAAAGGACCAGATATGTAATATGAATATTGTTTGATCCTCCTGTCACACTAATGCAATTTCACTGACCTCAGGATATTTTTAATGCCCTTCGATCAGTATTAGTAGAGAATCAGGCCCATAGATTATTATTCAAGAATTATCCCATTTATCCTCTTTATGTTCTCCTCCCTTTTAATTTTCTTATTTGATTTGGAAGAGTCTTCTTGGAATTTAAAAAAAATTTTCTTTATTTTTTCCTTTTTCACCACTGCCTTTGATTCACATACTGTCCAACCTTTCTTTGGTATACTTCCATGCTCCTAATAAAATGCTTCTTATCTCCTGGGGAAAGCCTGTGCCAGACACAAAATGTCTTTATGATAATTTGTCATGTTCATGGTCCTGAGACTACCTAATACATGATGTAAGACAACAGGACTTGGTTTCTGTGATACAAAGACTTCTGGAAGAAAAAAACCTGTGACAGCCTTGGGGGTGCTGAGGTCCACTGTGAATGTATTAACCAAAGGTTTCACAGGAGGGGAATATCACACTCTGTGATCCACTGAAAGCTTCAGTGGTTAGACATTTTAGTGTTTTGTTAGGCATTTTAATGATTTTCTAAAGTTTGTGTTTTTACCTGAAAGCTTAACAGTTCCTCTGGGTGTCCAGACCCCGTTGTGTCAGTGGAATATAAACTGGGGATTCTCTGGCTGCAGTGCAGGGGAATAAAGTATTTTATGAAGGGTTCTAAAATACTGGCTCGATCGGTACTTTTTTTTGTCCATTTATAGAAAGAGCCATATATTTTAGGAAGTTTGCAGCCTCAGCTGGTGGCAACACATGCAGTAACTCTGATGAGCCTGTAATGATTTATAGCAGTAGAGGCTTGAGTCCAGTATATGAGATATTCCCTGCACATGCACAGATTACATTTATAAAGTCACCAATGTACTACAATATTGAAGTAACAGATGATGAAATTTCTATCCCAAACACATTGAAATTCACAGATGTCCCATACAGTGAGTAAATACAGAACAGTGAAAGGAAAACCTCTAAAAATTAGCTTTATTATATCAATAAAATCCCCATAATTTGTAATTATAATGTGATTTTTTTTATTATTGCCTGTTATTCTTTATATCATCCTAACACCTCTCCTAGTGAAAGCTGGGCCTCCTGATTCTCAGACTGAGCAAAACATCCCATAAGAGGCAGTATTCCCAGTAAGAGGCACTCTTCCCATTGAACATTTACAGTCTAGACAAAATGACACTGTATAACAAAGGTGAGGAAACCAATGTGATTTGCCTGAGATAATATAGCAAGTTAGTGGCCAAAATTAGAAAGAATAATATTTTTATATTCATACTTTTGTATTCTCTTCATTCTCACCCATTTCCTTTGCTGCAAGTGGAGCTCTGTAGCTCTTCCTGCCTATTAGGAAGGCAGTTATGGTATGTAAGGTATATTCCTGTGGCTGCTATTTCCATGGATTCTGATCTCCACACCACTCATGTTAACAGGCATTATCCCTGGGCAAAGACAGGCCCACACTGCTTGCTGGTTTTAAGCTGACAGGTTCACAGGAAAGTACAAGTGTGGCTGAACATAAAATCCATGATGTCCATCCACCTCCTCATGAAAATGTTCTCCTTCGGGAATGAGAAATGGGTGAACTGGGAAACTGAGCCCAGTCTGCAGCTCCAGTGCCTCTGTGCAGTGTCCTGGCACTGGCTCCCAGTGCAGACCTCCTGTCCACCCCCAGTGTGGCTCTTCCTTGGAACCTGACTATCCTTTCCCATCAGACAAGTGTGTGATGACAAAAATTTGCTGTTAATTGGAACTTGTTTCATACCAATACTAATTTTTGTGGCGCATATGTTTTCATGCCTTTGGAGTGAAAGGGATGAATTCCACATTCCCTGTGGAGTTCAAGCATGGAGCTGTGACCAAGAAAGTGTTTCTTTTCCCCCAGATTTTGTCTTGCTTCTGTTTAATCTAGATTTTCACTCTCCCACCTGGTTCTCTTTTCAGCTTTGGTATGATTCACGATGGAGAAGGAAATGCTTGTAGAAAAGCTGAGGGAAATATTATGTCTCCCACACTCACTGGAAACAATGGAGTGTTTTCTTGGTCTGTGTGCAGCAGGCAGTATCTCAACAAATTTCTCAGGTAGGTCAGATGTAAATCTGGGCCCATGCCAGGGAATGCAGCTTTAGTAACTGGGCTTGAATTCCTGAACAGCATAAAAACTACTAAAGTGCGAAATTCTCCTCCTTTAAAATGTGCTCAAACCCTTGCAGTGTGTGAGCCCACACACTCGGGCTGCTGGAGCGTTGAGGTGGTGTGGCCTGGAAGGGCTTTTGTCCTGCCTTGTTTCAAAAGCATGAGTTTCACCCTCCAGGACTACCCTGCAGTAATGACTGGTGTATCATTCTTTCCCAGGCGTTCCCGTCAGCAGCTGGGTTTGTTAGAGAATTAATAGGAAGTGTACACAAAAGAGGGCAGACACAGTGGTACCAAAGTCATTACAAAATGTAAATTAACATCAGTGGCCTTTCTCACTGGAGTTTCTCTCTTGATCTAGCTCATGTCATGAGTAAAGGACATTTTACACTTTTCACATCCTGTTTCTGGGAGAAAGGGAAAAGGGAAAGATGTCAGTTATTTTTCCAGCATGTTATCATAACTCAGTGATGCCTTTAGAGCAACCGTTTTTCAATCACTGTTTAATTCATCATTACATTAATATTTCCCTTTTTTTTTCTTTTATCAATGCAGATACTAAAAAATAGTAGGAGGTGCTCTGACCAAGACCAACACAGGCATTTTAGGTGTTAATTCCTTAGAGTGAGAATCCGGCAGTTAATGTGGATCTGATCCTTGAATTCCCAGTCAATATCTTTGAGTAGCAGCCAGAAAATGTAATGGAGTTCTGGGGATTTTTTAATGCAATATATTTTGTGTACCGATGCAAGCTAAAAAGTCACATGAGCTTCCCAACCTGCAATATGGTCCCAGAGACTGGCACTTGGAAGATAAATCTAGCATAAAGTGACCTTCTGTATGCACAGATTCTCAGGTAGAGACAAAGGGGCAAAGGTGGAGTTGGGAGCTGTGCTCTGGACACAGCCAGCCCAAAGCACGCACCCTGCAACAGCCTCCAGGCAGCTCCACACCAGGCAGGTGCTGGAATGGGACACTGTGCCTGCTGCTGCTGCTGATTCCTGATTCAGGGAATCCACTTAAGGGAAAAAAGCAAATGAGGTCCCCTTGCTCTTGGTTACCCAGGAATACAGGGAGGAGAAGAATTTGACATCATTCTTTCTTGTTGTCACAACAGTCCCAAAGCCTGGAAATTCCTCCTTCCTTAAAACTTTGCAGGTCAGGGTACCAACAAGATATCAAGAACTTTTGGTTCTTGCACAGAGATATTTTTGTTTCAGAGCATACCTCTAGAACTAGTTAAAGGTACTGTATACAGTATTATGTATTTGTGCTGGTCTGTAGCAAATTAAAATATTTTGATGTAAAGATCATAGTCATGATTAATTTACCTTCTCATTATAGTACAGCTCAAGCTGCCTGCCTGATTGATGAACCTAAGCAAACAGGACAGTATAAATACCCTGACAAACTGCCAGGGCAGATCTATGATGCTGATACCCAGTGCAAATGGCAATTTGGAATGAAAGCAAAACTATGCAACCTCAGCTTTGTAAAGGTACCTCTTGATGCACTTTTGAGAAGTTAAAATGACATGAAAGAACTGCAGTGCACTGAATAAGTGCAAGTAATACGGGGTTCTTCAGAGGCCTGGGTTCTTTCTCTCCCTTATCTTCCTTGGCAATTTGCTTTGAAGGTACTGACCTCTTTTGAGGAATATTCCAGTCCCAGGGGAGTTTCAGAAGGAAATGTGTTCCTTCCAGGAGTCATAAGGAGGGCACTTGAATCCACATGAGCCATGAGCCCTTGCCTGCTATGCTAAGGGAAATTAGCAGGCAGTAGAGTTTTGATCAAAGCTTGTGTGGGGTAAGAAGGACTCAGTTTCTTGTGTTTTATGACAGCAAAAAGCCTGGGGGAGATCTATAGGGTTATTTTAGAGCAATGAAATGTAACTTACACTCTTGACTTCATGATGAATGATTAATTTAGATTAACCTATTGTTTTAATGACTGTTACACTCCTTACTGGTCTCTTCAGAGAAGGTATTTTTAAAAATAATCTGGAGTGCTCATTCTGAAAACACGTATGGTAATTTCTTTTACTCCTGTTATTATCCTGGAGTATTTTGATTTATCGTCTACTAACCACCTTATTCAAGTGATAGCAGCTGTGTTCCTTCCACAGCTAATAGACAAGGAAGGGGGAGTGAACAGCACTGTGCACAGACTGCCTTTCCAGATATCTTCTGTGGTTTAGAAAAATCTTGTCTCTTCACAGTATTATAGTCCCTGCAGACATGATGAAATTTTAGCCATGAACTTTTTAACACTGTTTGTGTTCTATTATAATCTCACACTCAATATAGTTTTAAGAAATGTATAGTGAAACGGTGCATAAACAAGAAGGCAATATACAGGGTATGGCTGTGCTAGGAAACTTAAACCCAGGCTTTTCTAAATTCAGAAAATAGTTTATTTATATGTGTTTTAAGGTAGAAAAAGCATGTATCATTTATTACTCTTTCTAAACAGCAGGAAATAATGGAAATTGTGAGTACTGTAGTGAGTACTGTTTCCTTTTCAGGATATCTGCAAATCTCTGTGGTGTCACAAAGTGGGTCATAGGTGTGAGACAAAGTTCATGCCCGCAGCAGAAGGAACAGCTTGTGGTATTAGTATGGTAAGTCGTTTTCTAAATAAAACATTGTCATCCTAACTTGAGTTTAGACAGTGTTTGGTCAAATACAAGCTCCCATCAAAACCAGTTTTATCCAGATCCCTCAAGATTTGCTGTCCTGGACTTTGAGATTGCGTTGTAAGTGATTCCACTGTGATGCATATTCATGCCATGTCCTCCCAGTGGTACCTGTTGGATGGCAGGGCCTGATGCCTCTCCCAACGAGCTGTGGGATGAGGTATCTCTGGCAAATCTAAATCAGTAAGACGATACATGAATTATAACAGGAGTTAGATCAGTGCTTCAAATTCCACTCTGATATGAGCATACCTTCAGCCATAATATTTGCTATACAGACTAAGGCCATATTTTCATCAGAGATCACCGCTAAAAGAGCTTATTTGTTTGAGTCAAACCTTCTCATTTACTCTTATTTGTTTGTATTTACCCTCATTGGTTTGAGTTTATTTAAGTTGAACCTTCTAATTTACTCACATCTGTAGTTACACAAAATATTTTCTTTTTCTATAATGTTTCTTCTAGCAGAACATTGTTTTGATTTTCAAGTTACTGACAAATGTTTTATTTTGCTTTTTCTCTTGTGTAGTATTTCCTGATTGAATCATAAAAGGGAAACATGTTAGAATTTTAGCAGGCTGTTTGCAAATTACATGGGAAGTATTGAGGCTCTGCAGCACAGGGCCATAAAGTAACACGGATTTTTGGGGGAAGAGTAAGCCAAAAAAGCACTCTTCAAGAGAACAGTTTTGAAAATTTGCTACCCCAGGGATCTTCAACTCAGAACTTGGACAAATATTAAAACATTACTTATCTATGCCATTGTATGGATCGAGTCCATTGTACTCCAGAGTCCTTGTCCTGCTGTGAGCTGTTCATTGAGTTCAGTGGGTGACCTTACATTTATTAGGATCAAGCACTGGAGCTTTTAAATGTGGTTTTTTTTTTTTCTTTTTTGCATCTCCTAGGTGCTGTAACTCTGTTTTGTGGCATTGTTTTGCAGTGGTGTCGCAGAGGACAATGTGTCCGATACGGTGACCACGGGCCCAAGCCTGTCAATGGCCAGTGGTCAGCCTGGTCCGAGTGGTCAGAGTGCACTCGCACCTGTGGAGGGGGGGTCACCTATCAAGAAAGACACTGCAATAATCCAAAGTAAGACATATTGGAAAGGTATTATTTTTATACTATTTATGTTACTGGCACATAAAATTAGCACAGTCCATTTCTGCAGGGAAATAATGTGTGTGGAAACATTTGTAAGATTTTCTTCCATGTCCAGTATGAGCGGTCAGTGGGTGGAAGACAGAGCTATGTCCTGACCCCAGAAAGCAGTGGCTGTCTGCAGACTGCTGGAGTACCACAACATCTTCAGCCCAGCTTGCTCCTTGTATTTTGGGATGCTACAGTTTATCAAATACCTGCAGAAGTAAGGAAGCACCATACAAGACATTTTTACACTTAACAGCCCTAAGAGCAGGAGAAAAAGATCTTAAAAGCTATTAAGACTTTTACTGAGATCCTATTTATCCAGGATGATAAAGACAGATGTTTTTGCATGTCTGCCATGTTCTTTGCATTCTTTTATATTTCATGAGTCAAAGTAAAGTTGCTGAACTCTAGAATTGAGTGCTAACTCATGAAACATTTTTGGTATTTGCTTCTAATTAATACCTTATCTCTGCAAATACTATTCATTATAATAAGTTTTTCAAAGTAGAGTTGAAGTGTTACCTGACCAGCATCTTTCCCAAGTACTCAACTCACTACAACTTAAGAGAAAAAAAAGGATTTCCCTGTTTTATTTCATACACAAATTCAGCAGGCATAGACACGTATTCCTCATTGCACATAATAAAAGCAGCATTTAAACTGCAGTAATAAAAAACAGAGAAAATATGACACAGTTTATATGAGGCTGTAAAGAAGCCTCTCATCTACTATACAGTGCTGCAGTAATAATATCCACGCTTCATATACTATGTTATAGGAGAATGTGAGTTAGTTAAAATAGCCTTTATTACCCTCAGTCAAGCCAATTTTTGCAGATCCGTAGCAGAGCATTTTCTCAACCTTTTCTGTTGTTTCTCAGTTCATTTTCATAAATAAAATTACTTGGATAGTTTCCTTTGTTAAACTGCTTAGCAAAAGAGTGCAGGGTCTCAGAGGCCATTATATATTTTGGTCTTTCTACTTTAGTTCTTGTTTTCCTCGCTAAATTTGTATTGGGTGCACATTGTTTCTATTTATGCATAAGCTCCCCCTTGCTCTCCCTGTGTGACCCGAGACTGTCCAGTAGTGGAAATGGTTCAGTTTGGTTCACTGATGTGATTTTGGTGTAATTGAAAAAGATTTCTTCAAGTAGAAGCTCTTCAACATGAAGTGTGTCAGCTGCTGTAGCACTTAGAACTTTCCTTCAGATGATCTGCCTGTTCTAATAAAATAAGATTTGATGTAACCAAGTCGTACTTGATACCAGAGCTGGATCATGTTTACACTAGATTTAATTCCATTGTATTAGTGGTAATCCAGTTAGTGCAAAGAAAAGATGGTATAATTCTCTCTCAGAGTTACAGTGATTGAATGACAGGAGTATAAATAAGCCACACAACAGCGCACACATGTCCAGGTAGCTGTCTTTGCCATCACAGCATTTTGTATGAATGTGGAATCATGAGAAAAATAATATCATCCATTTTCAATGTTACACCACACAGAATGATTTCAAAACTAGTCCCTGTTCAGGGTTCACCTCTATAAATACACAGAGACTCACAATAATGATTCCTTTCTTTCTGAATTCCTGAAACACATTTCAGATGTTTATCTGTTTTGGTACATATATGTATGTTATTTTACGTATTTATTTCACTTTCCTAATCTAGATTTGTGTAGGAGCTAATGTTTGTTTTGTTCAGAAGCTTGATAGATGATTTTGGATAGCAAAATTTTGAAAATTACAAAGAATAACATTTCTAAGAGATTAGAACAAGGGGTATGGATCTATGAAGAACTGACTGGACTCTAAAAAGAAGTCAAAGTAATTGACTTCTTGTGAACACTGAGGGAAATGTGTCAATATCTGGTGATTTTAAAGGTGACCCACTTTACCAGAAACTTAAGGACAAGTGAAGAACACAGAATCAGGCAGCTGTGTGTGCAAATCTTGTTAACCTGTGTGTGTTTGTGAAATCCTCCTCTTGCAAATCATATCCAACCAATGCAATTCCCTTCCTCTTGCCAATTTTCAGGCAGCCCTTGTGACCACACCCGGACAGCTCTGGGTATGGCTTTGGAATTACTGCTGGAGTTGTGCATAAATTCACACTGACAAATGCCCATGGGGATCACCTGTAGCCCACAGAGCTGGGCAGATTTGCTGAAATCGTTATGTTCCTGTAAATTGTCACAGTGTAATTTCATGGATCTGGTTTTCATACGCCACAGCACTTTACAGTTAAGGTACTTTTCCAAGATAGAAATTGATTGCATAATTTAATAGTTTAGCTGGGAAAGAACCTGAAGAATGCCTGAGAGATTTAAATTAATACCTAAATCGTATCTGTGGGACTGCATCCTACACTTCACAATAGTGCATTGTTCAGCAAGAGCAGAATGGAGTTTTAGGCATGTATGCAGTCAAAAGACTGAATCAAAACTTTTAGAACACACTTTCCTTAATCTTGTGTGCAACATCTGTAACAGTGATTATAGAAAATGCGAGATGTAAACTGATGCAAATTAATGATGCCATTTAAAATACTTCTAAAAAACAAAGACTGAAAGACCTTGTAGACCTTTCAGATTTGTGCAGAATAAAATAGCTTTGTGATACTATCATAATATGGCTACAAGATGAGCAGGAGTGTTCTTACATGAAATGAAATGATTACAAAAAGGGGAAAAATAGGAGTAGAGAATTTCAGAGTCTTAATTTGGTATTGCATAAAATACTTCCCTCAATCAGATGAATTCCAGGATTTCTCATTCTCTCTGTTGTGTTGCAGTATATCATGGTTTAGGAAATCTACCCTTAAAAGGGTACTGCAGAATTAATTTAAGCTACTCTTGTAGCATTTTGATATTTTAGTCTTAAATTAAGTGAAGTATTTGCCTTTTTTTGCAGTTAGACACCATTTCCAAATTCATCTTTGGTGACTTTTTTTTTGCTGGCCTTTCTTACCAAATTTCTTCTTTTTCCAGTTATCCTCAGCCAGGCTTCATGCAGGTCAACCTAATTATGTCAGTGCTGGGGGGCGTCACAGAGGGATGAAAGCTTTAGGCTGTATCTGTTTTGGGGGTACTGTGCCACTACAGAAATATCAGAATACCCTCTGTGCAAGGCATTCCACTCTAAGTGTGGATACACCAACAGCTTCTGGAGCCAGTCAACCCAAAGTCTGCTGGTGCTACAAACATCCTCAAGAAAAGTGTGATTTTCTCAGTGTGGATAATAGCATTTTCACAGAAACTTGCTTTTGTAGATCTCCATCTCGTTTCCTGTGAATTACTTAACTCCTACTGACATCTTGTTGGTAAAAATGAAGGTGGAGAAGTTTCCATGGCTCTCAAGCCAACAGTTTCAGTAATGGGAATGTACTGTAATATTAAAATGCTGTAATGGAGCTGGGAAACAGAATGCCTCTTTCAGAGCTCCCTTAGTTTGGAGGAATTTTATCCCATCTTCAACTGCAAGAGTGCGGCTGGAAATCACGATCTAGCCATAAATAATTCTATTATATTGCTTATTTGGTGGCATTTTCTTGGAAGGAGGTTGCTTCTTTTCCTTATACTAAAGCAGATTTGTTCTCTGGGGTTGAAGGAGGTCAAAAATCCTCCATGTGCTTAAGCTGTAAGGAAAGTCTGTAGGGAATTGAGTCAGCACCCAGCAGTTTGGCTGCATTAACTCAAAGCTCTCACCAATTGCACAAAGTCAATATAAACACTCCCTGATTTCAGTGATGTTCCATATTCTCCCTGCCCTTCATAGGCTGAATTGCCACCAACTAGGACAGAAAATCTGACTTCAAGACCTTCATGATTAAACCTACTATCAGTGTAGCTGGCAGGTGACCTCAGGAGAAGTCAGTGGAAGTTGTGGATTTTTTCCCACAGCACATTTCACTGGTGCTTTAACCTGGTTTTAAATACAGTAACAGGTGCGTTTCCATCTCTTTCTCTGAAAGACTGTTTTGCAGCCCAGAATTCTGGAAGAGAAAAAAAAGATATTGTGTAAGTAGAACATAAAAAGGGAAGTCCCAGCTTGGTTAGGGGGTTAGACATACGGGAGTTAAAATTTATAACAAAGCAAACAGAAGAAGCTCCTGGGTTTTCTCCTCCATGTTGCACTGACCTGTCTCCATGTTACTCCAGGCATGAGCAAGTCAGGAGCTGCATGGGATCCTTGGATGTGGGGAACAGTTGTAGCAGAGTGTTTAGGGATTTCAACAAACAGTATGTTTCAATTGTACATTCTATACTCTTAGAATTTTAAATTTTTGTTATTGTATATATTATCAAGTATCTTTTACGTGATTCTGGGTTTTTTCCTTAATGTGCCTGTAATATGGGGCAAAGCTGTCCACTGAAAGTTTATGGCTTGTTCTTCAAGTATGTCAGTTCCCTAATTTTTAAAAAATCGTTATATAAATGAGTGCAAGTGTAGCATTGGCACATTTCTTTTCTCTTCATGCAAGAGTTGTATAATACAACAAAGAGTTCTTAGAATTTGTTGTTTTGAAGACTTGGCTCAGTGCTTGCAGATGTGTATCTGAGCATTGTGAAACTGCACAAGTGACATCAGTGAATTGCTAAGTTAAAAAGAGCAACTCTTGCATTTTACATTGTTTTACAATGTCCATGCACAGACCAAATAGTTAAAAAAATAATATTCTGATAACGTGAGGTATGAGCCAAGTAATAGAATATGCTCTTTCCATTCTGGCCAAAATGAAGGGAAATACCCAGGTAAGGTTTGCTGAAGTGGATGTGACATGTTTAAAATTACCCCTGAATTCTGGCATTTTCTTAAAGCAGGACAACTGTGCACAGTCCCTGTTTCCTCTTACTATTTAAAAGCACATTTTTTCCAAATGATTTACAAAAGAAATGAACAAGCAAATGTAATCATTCATTCTCTTTTTGTTTGATCAGTGTTATGTTATCCTTTATTAACTCTAATTGTGATAGGTAATTCTTTGCACATGTTCATTCCTTGGTTACAGCAGAGTAAAAATAGCTGTATAACAAGGTTGAACCCGGCCAATACCAAATAGCCCTATAAATTTAAATTAGTGCAAACATGACTCACCTCTAGATGGTTGCATCTTTGCTGAGTCTGCAATGATCCAAGTAGATAATTCATGTCAACTGCTTTGCTTGGTTTTAGGAACCATGAAAATTAATGGTCCATATAATAAATACTGATCTCCAAGGGCAGTACGTCCTCTTCTGTTCCCTGTATTCTCACATATTCTCACACACATGTAACATGCCAGTCACACAAAAGGAAGATTTTGCAAAATCATCTTTTTCTCTATTTTTTTTTTAAGGCCACAGTACGGTGGGAAATTCTGCCAAGGCTCCAGTCGTGTTTATCAGCTTTGTAATAAGCAGCCGTGCCCAGCAGACAGCCTGGACTTCCGAGCCCAGCAGTGTGCAGAGTACAACAGCAAACCCTTCCGGGGCTGGTTCTACAAGTGGAAGCCCTACACCAAAGTGGAAGGTAAGTGTGGCCCTGCTCTGAGGGACAGGGGTAGGGAGCTCTGAGCACCAATTCATCCGTGTGCTCTGGGCAAACATCACCCCATGTAAGCAAGCACAGGCTCACTGGGTCTGTGTGAGATGTGTTTGCTTTCTAGCAGGGCTGGACTCAGCCTCCTGTGTGATCCTGCCTGTACAGACATGCAGGATTGATTTGGGCTGGGAATTCGAGTCCTTGTCC
Source organism: Corvus brachyrhynchos (assembly GCF_000691975.1). Classification (NCBI taxonomy): domain Eukaryota; kingdom Metazoa; phylum Chordata; class Aves; order Passeriformes; family Corvidae; genus Corvus; species Corvus brachyrhynchos. Next base: position 705,995 of record NW_008238440.1, read on the forward strand.
TTACCATGACTCCCTGGCTGTTGCCGCCCCTCTCTCTCATTTTATATTCCATATTGCTTAGTCTGAAACCCAAGCAAAACAATTTCCATGGAATTTTCAGCATGGGAAATGTAAGCTTCCACAATAACACTACCAGAATCTTCCTTCCTTTGGAATGTTCTCAGATTTCAAAATGTAACAGTAAATCAACCTTTTGACTTTTCTGCTGGTATGGTCCCATGAGAAGTGGAAATGCAAACAATGTACTGGCATACATTTTTTAAAGTCATCATTTACTAAGAGATCTTTATCAAGTTCAGGTCTCAATGACTATTTCTGTTATTTTGAACACGCAAGTTTATTTTTACTTAATGTGTCTTAATTTTGCAAATATTTTGAATCAGTATTCACTTCTATCAGATAAAACAAATATTTTCTCCAGTTTGAAAGCACTACTTGAATAAAAGTGTCTGGATTTTCTCACATTGTAACTGCTTTGTTTAGGACTTGTACAAATTGCTTCTGATGATAATAAGTGTATTATTAAATATATTTATATATATACACACATACATATAACTTTCATTTGTAGCCTGATTATATTTTCTTCAAAAGTTTTTGTGGACATTTATAAATGTCCCAACAGGCCAGTGTGAACAGAGGAAAGAACTGATATGGTTTCACAGCATGTAACAGTGGATGTTGTAAAATGGGGTGAAAAATGCATCTTGTTTCATAGAAATTAAGGTAGCCTACTTTGGTTTTAAAGGGAGAGGCTGTGTTTAGTAACAGAAGTTTAAAATTAGGGACAAGGGGCATAATTTTCAAAAGCAAGATGTCTCCAAGTGTCTCTGAAGTTGGAAATGCCCGTCCTTCCTGTCAGCTGCTTTGTAAAAGCTCCCCCAAGATCTACATTTATAGTCCTGAAAACATGATCTGGTTTTCAAAATTGCTACAGATGCTTTGCCTCTGTGGAAAAGACTACTGGAAATCCAGCTGCTGATTTAAAAACAAAAGGATCCTGTTTTGAATCCAATTTCATGTTCTTAAAAACTGTTTTATTTGTTGCACCTAGATTTGTATTCAAAGCGTGCATTTCAGCAATTGTGCTAATATTTACAATTTCATGACTGGTTTTGTCTATGCAGAATTAATCAGCTCTTTATAAGCATAACACACCACCCATGTTTAAGGAGAAATTTGACAATGGATGGGATTTGTTGGAGGAAAAATTCTTTTGTTAGGGGAAAGTCTAGCTGCAGTTCTAACTTTCAGCTGAACTGATCATTTGTGCCATGTTATCCCTTTCCCAAATTTTAAATAAACTTCAAATAGAATTATTGCAGTGTCCCATTTCTCTTAATAAAAATGAAATTTGAGCCTGTGAAGCAGTGGAACTGAAAGCAGGGTGCAGCAGCAGAGCTAAGGAAATGCACATGCTTTTACACTGGGTTTGAATTCTTAATTCTTTGTGTGGACAAGCAAAGCCACATGTGCTTTTAAAAAAGCATGATATAAACTCCTCTATTTAGCTATATTTCTATTTAGTGTCCTATTCTGGTGTCCTACGTTGTCACCATGCACAATTCATCCTTGCAGCTTATCCTCTAGAATGCAGGAGGAAACAGCAGCCAAGATGCTTTTTATCTCTTTAACACTGTCATGCAGGTCTGCTAATGCTTCCTTGTCCTTTGTTTGTTTGTTTGTTTGTTTTTTTCCCCAGAGGAAGACAGATGTAAATTGTACTGCACAGCTGAAGACTTTGACTTTTTCTTTGCAATGTCCAGCAAAGTGAAGGATGGAACTCTGTGTTCTCCAAATAATTATGATATTTGTATTGATGGAATATGTGAAGTAAGATAAAATTAAGTTTCTTACAATCCTAATGTCTATCTTTTTTTTTTATAAGTGGGCAATTGACTCCTTTAGGGGAAATGCAGCTGTTTCTTTATATTCCCTTTTGTCTGAGTCCTTCACTTGTGCCTTTTGGTTGCAGCAAGTAGGGTGTGATCATGGACTTGGTTCCAAAGCTGTGTTGGATGCTTGTGGAGTTTGTAAAGGAGATAATTCAACGTGCAAGTTCTTTAAAGGCCAATACTTGATCCAGCACAAAGCTAATGGTAAGGAAAACTGTTCCTCATGATCATGAACTCACTGCTCTGCTGTGTCCCCATGTAATATATATGACTCCTTGCTCATTCAGGCAGTGGCTGAGGGTCCAGATGTGAGCTGAAAATCACAGGGAGAGTGAGAGGAGAGTTCACGTTTCTCCTGTTTCTTGGTAACAAGAAATCTGTGAGCATAAGTCTTGGTCAGTTAAACAATCCTCTTGTTTCTTAAGCCACATTTTCCCTTTACATGTGAATTTCCTCTTAAAAGAGATTTTAGGATTCAGGCAAGTGAAAAAATTGTTGTCAGCAGCTTTGACTGGGATGGGACTGTAGAACATATAAAAAGCAATACACAGCATAATGCCAAACATGACAGTATTTCCATGTCCATTTTCAAATTAAGTTGTCTGGAAGCTGTCCAGCTGTTTCAGTGGAGGATCCAGGCACTGGGAGGTGGACTTTTCCTTAGTGGACTGTCGCAGGCTTCTTGGGAAATAATCTCACTGTGCTGCACTTTCTCAGGCATAAAATGTAGATAAGATTTCTGTACCCACAGGGATATTTTGAGGATCTGTTTGCTGTTGATCACAAGACATGTCCTTATTGCAGTAATATGGACCAGGAAATTGTCCAGGATATAGTAATACAGCCCTGGCTGGCAGCAGGGAGGTCCTCTGGTATCCAGGGCTTTGTGGAGACTGCATCCCAGTGCATCTCCCCTCAAAGCCCTTGTGGCTGGCAGTAGTACCTTCCAACTACTGTAGGAAACTACAGGGAAAACTACAGTGGAGCCACCATTAGTGTGTTCTGCATTTTTCTAAGGTGAACTTGCTTTTTCTTGCCTTGAATCCCAAGGAAAAATTTCAGGAATTGAAATACCTCAGAGTTACTCTGATTACATGGGTGGGGGGGGCGGCGGGTTTAAAATCAGAACTGGTTTTTCCTGGTGAAAATGGAGTCACTTGGTGGGCTGGAACAGCTGTGTGTCTTTTGAACTGTGATAATTTCAGACTGGCTCAGAAAGATGAGCCAGCTCTGTGTGTGTGACAGCTGCCGGCACGTTGCTCCCTTCTCTCCTCACAGACTACTACGCGGTGGTGACGGTGCCGGCCGGCGCCCGCAGCATCCAGCTCCAGGAGATGCACGTCTCCTCCAGCTACCTGGCCGTGCGCAGCCTGGCCAACAAGTACTACCTGACAGGAGACTGGACAATCGACTGGCCAGGGAAGTTCCCTTTTGCCGGGACAGTTTTTGATTATCAACGCTCCTTTAACCATCCCGAGAGTCTCTATGCGGCAGGACCCACTAATGAGACTCTGGTCTTTGAAGTAAGCCTGGCTTCTGATTGTTCTTGCCCTGATGTCCATTACAGAATTGCTAACGACAGCGTCAGCTCTGCACTGGGGCTCTCAGCAAGATGGAAGAATAGTGTTGAGTCATGCTAGCATTCAGACTCGATTGTTTGGTCATGCTGGATTGAAAGGCCTTTCACTGCTTTATTGAGGTCTGAAGTTTAGAAAACTGTCACAAATTCAGTGGAAAGGAAGGTGCATAAAACACACCCTGTAGCATCATTTCTCAGTTGCTGCACAGTGGTGATGGAGACTATAAATGGCTCCCATACATGGCTTGCAATAAAATCCAATAATGTAAAAAATGTACCATTGTGTCAGTGCTCAATGGGTACATGTTCAAATAATGCTTCTGAAACTGCAGGTGAGTGGAGCCTTTTTCACATCCAGCTTGGAATGCAGTCAAAATACCACACACACAGGATCCTGTAGAATGATTTTCTGTTGGTTCAGTTGTTATCTTATACATGTTTACCTCACAATCAAATTAGTGTCACCTACTTTGTGTGCCAGATGTCCTGTGTAGAAGCTATTGTTAGCAGAAAGGAAACTTGGTACTTACATGGTTAGTTCCATTTTTACAATTTTGAAATTGGCCTCTGCTACTGCTATTCTAAGAAAATCTCCTTCTGCATTAGGTTGCTTAGCTAGATTTTCTTTTAAAATGCATCAGAACATCTGAGGGACCATTTCTGGCTGAATGATCGAGGTCTTTGCTTCCCGTTAGCTCCATTAGTTTGCCATTGTTAGCTCTAGCAGGTCTTTGGCTTTGTAACTCAGCTGTTAAGTCTGTTTTGATGAATCCTTACTTCCTTGTGAGAAGGAAGGATCCCTCCCCAGCAGGGATTCAGTTCCTTCCCACGCCTTCCAGCAGGACTCTCGAACATGTAGTGCCCCTTGGGAGTATGGCAGCGAGGGCTGTGCCTGCCCCCTGTCCGAGGCAGCATCCTGCTGTCCTTCCCCCCATCCCGCATCCCTGTCTCTGGAATCTGCTCCCTTGCCCAGTTTGGTCCTGTGAAGCCAAGAGCAAGCACAGACTGGGACATGAAGTATATTCTTCAAGGCTTATTTAAGCTTTCACAAGTATGCAGTGAAGTGTTTATTTGGAATACTGAAGAGCTCTGCTGCTCTTCCTGCTGGCTGAGTAATGGACTGAAACGTGTCCTTAAGAACCACTGAAGGCCCTGGACCATGGACATGTTAAAGCTCTTTAGGGTGAGCACAAGTTTTAGAACAGGCAGTTTGACACAGGCTAAGGGGGGCTTGTCTTTCCACAAACTGCCATCACAGCTCACAAAGCCTTTTGCAACATCTTTCTCCATTGAAGAATTTTCATTTTGGGTATGTGTTAATAGGGATCTTTAGTCCAAAGATCAGTTGAGTCCACAAGCTACAGACATGCTCCCCTGTCTGCGAATCATCTGCCTTGCACCAAAACAACCACACTTACTATGAAATGTTAAGCTGAACTCCCAGGAATCTTATTTGTCATAACCCAAAGTAGATTTGAGCTGTATTATTATTATAGAGCTGAAGTATGAATTATAAATCTCCTGCAGGAAGACTTGGCTGCATATTGTGCACATACTTTGCAGAATAAAGATTAAAGAAAAAAAATTAATGCCAAATACCACTTCTATTTTCATGCTTTCAAATTATGCTAAACATTTTTATTAAGATACAACATTTAACTGGAGGCTGTCGCTCCTTTCAGAGCTTATTTAAGCTTCCCTTGTATTTTTATTGAAATACCTACACCATTGGCATTGGTAGCTGGGGATTCCAATGACTGAAAATGTCATGTATGGCCCAATTACACGTGTCTATGAACTGGACTTAAGATTTTTTTCCTTTTAATAATTTAACAACATTCAACAAGCTGAATTCTGCAAAAAAAAAAGCAGAATTTTCTGTTCAGAGATCTGCAATATTTATAGCTTACCACTAACTCTGAGAAGCAAAAATGCCAATGAAAACTGAAGAAGTATGTTTTGAGAGAACACGCATATTGCTGAATGTCTGCTCTCAGCCAGTGAAACAAATCCTACTTCAGCTCTGAATACCAGAAACTGATAGGAGGCTGAAAAAAAGGAGGGTTGAAGCATACTGCAGTGTAGCTTTGTTTTCATTTTTATCTCACCTATATTTTTCAAAGAAGCACACAAAAATGTCCTGCTGCAATTTTTTTATTCAACTAAGTTAGTTTTATATAAGATAAGGTTTTCCAGAGTTTGGACCTCAATGTCTTCCTGTAATTTTCAGATTTCTTTTTCATTTTTTAAATTAGCCTGTATTCAAAAGATATTTACTGTTTCTTTTCTAGGTTAGGTTTGTTGTTTTTCTTCCAGAATAATTCAGTGTGAGCCTTGTAAAATGCACTGCAGGTATGGAGGACTTGGATAAATTGTATGTATAATACAGAAGCTTTTATTATTCATGTGGGCAGAAAATAGAAGGTTTTGCAGCTGTATTTATTACCTATGACTGAAAGCCAGATTAACACAGCTTGTGCCCATTTCATTCTGTAGTTATAATTTTGATAGACATTTGTGTGGTAACTGAAATGGTCCAGGTTTGTGCCTTTGTTTCTGCATGCAAAGCAGGCTGCAGGTATCCATGAAGCTCAGGTTGTGCACGTCCTCTGAGCAACATTCCCAGGAGAGGATGGGACCAGACAGGTCTGGCAAGTCTGTGCTCAAGGCAATCACTTCCTTTGAAATGCAGTCATCCTCCAAAATACTTTCTTGAAAGAGATGTCTGAAGCATGTATTGAGAGGGAAGGAGCAGATGCAAATAATAATAAAAAAATCTTTAAATTTCCCATTGTCTTGCACACAAGTTCAGCCTTGCAGTTCTCTGAGATGTGCTGTATTTATATTTTATTGTACAGTTTGTTCCTGTACATGCATCTGTTCCTGAAATGCATCTGCTTTTCTGTCAGGCTTTTCAATAGTTCAGCTGAGCACATATATTTAATCAGACATTGCAGACCTCAACACTATTCAAAAATGGATAAGAGACCAGAAAAAGGCAGAAAGTGCTTTTCTTATTTGCTGTAGAATGTCACCAAACCCTCCCCTCCATATCTATACATATATATTATATATATGTAATTATGGGAATGAATCTTACTAAAAAAGACAAAGAGTAGTGAATCTGTAATTTGACTGGGTTGTGGGAGAAAAAGTACAAACTGTGGTGGCCAGATATTTTCTGAAGAAGAGAACATTTTGAGATGAATGTGGAATTAATATGTGTGACTAGTATTTCCTGAGCACAACTGCTGGAAAGGTGAATGCATGATGAGGTTTTAGGATTCATCAGCATCCCTTCTGGATTGCTCAGGAATTTATTTCACAGATAGAGGGAGGGGAAAACCCAGTAAACTGGTGTCCTTCAGATTTGTGTATCAGTGTCCTTCTGAAGTTAACATGACTGATATTTTGGTGATTATGGGTTTTCAAAAACCAGTAAAAGCTGAAATGAAAAATATTCGTAGATTCAGACAACAGTTGCTGTAATGGCCCAATTCAGATTTCGTGAAATAATGGTCAGTGGTCAGAGGGGTAGAAATATTATAGCTAGATGCTAATCTAGGATGAGAAATTGATACCAGGTTTTTAAAATGTAGTTTATGTAGCATGTCTGTCTCAAATAGAAACATGCTGGATTTTTTAAAATGTAGCTGAATACCTTCAGCTCATTTATATGTTATTTGGACATAGGAAAGCCAAGGTAATTTCTTCCAGTTTAAAGATCTTGTCAGTGTTTTTCTGTTAACTGAAAGATATTTAACTTGAGGAAAACAGTCAGTGTATTTATCATTAATTATCTAGCTTTGCTAACAAGAGCTGCCAGTGGGCACCGCCAGCTGCTCCAAAGGATTTTGGAGAAGGAGAACCCTCACAGGACTCGGTCACATGTGAGGCTCACTGGGGACACCCATTTGGTGAAATATTTAGTCATGCTCCACAACACACAAATGCTGGGGAAGATTCTGAAAGGGCACAAGAAACAAAATTTTATGTGGGCATGAAAAAGGCTGCATGGCCAGAGATTGATGAACAAAATTGAAAACATGAGAGTTTTGTAATTTTGCGTTCCGTTCTATCCATAAGTAGATGAAGGAAGAATTGACTGATTTAAGAAGTCAAATACAACTTGAGAAAGCAAAGATTTCCAGGATGAGACAGGATCAGTATCCTCACTGAAGTTTACCTCAAACTTGGTGAAACATTAAATCAAGAAATTGAGAAGTCTTTGTGAAATAAAGAGAGTTTATTTTAACATCAATAAGTAACAGATGGAAAGGATGCTTTGTAAAGAGGCAGACATCCACAGGAAGAGAAGGTGAATGGAGCTTCAAGGCAGGAATATGTCTAATTAAATCCAGTAAATCACTTCCTCTTTATCAATAGGGGAGAACAGGAGAAGGGAGGCCAGGTGGAATGGCTTTACTGATGATGTAGCTGCCACTGGGAGAAAGCCAAGTTGCAGTTATAAAGGATTACATTTATTATTAGCTACTAGATGATAAATTTGTACTGATTTCCCCTGAAGAGAAAGTAGGCTAAAGAGACCTAAGATGTACTTATAAGATACAGATGTTGACTCATTACAATGGATAAAAGGGTTCTCCTGTAGTGAGGAAAGATTTGCTGGACAGCATCCCTGAAGGTTGTACATTTAGCATGTGAACAGTGAAAAAACGGAGCACAGTAACAATGGAAGATAAATTTGAAACAGCTGAAGTAGAAATGAGATCATATAGGACCCTTTCAAGGATACTTCTTTTTTTTTTTCTTCCTTTTTAATGACCTTAGTGGACTTTCTTGAAAAACAGTAGTTTGTCATAAGCTTTTAGTTAGGACTGTGTTTAAAGTTACTTTAGAAGTATTGAAGAGATAAAACGCCTTTTGTTTTAAGGTTTGGCTTAAGTACCCAGTGGGTAATTCTTCCTTTACTGCTTTCCAAACAGGTGTTCTCCCACTTTCCTTTGAAGCCCTGGTGCTGCCACTGTCAAGGATCCCATCCAATAACTGCCCAGTTTTAAAACTTGTTTTAAACACTTTTCCACCAGAACCATATGCTGCATGCTTAGATTTACCAGAATAAATTCACAGAAGTCAATGGAATTAACCTTGATTGAACAGAGAAATCAGAATGTGGCTTAGGATGCTGGATATTACAACATTCATTAAACAGCACGTGGATCCCCAGTGGATGAGAGCTGCAGGTCCCAAGCAGAGCACAGCCAGGCACTTGCCTTCACACAGACTTCTCTGTCTGCCCTCTCTGCAGATTGTTACATTCCCCTAAAGAAATTATCCAAGACTTCCAAAGCATGGGAATGACCCAGGAAATGTAGATGATGTTTGCAATGTAGATGCAGCTTGAGGATGCAGATCAAAGGCACTGTGGATGTTGGGATGTGGATGCAGGGATTCAGAGACTGGGCTCACACCCATTTTGTAAATGAGGCACATGCAGAATGCGTGCAGATGAAAATAATCCTTTACCTGGCTTTTTTCCTCTATGCTCAACTTCACTCTGTAAGTGATTTGTAAATGTCTATTAGTCCTCCACAGAGATAATGAGTCTTTTTTTCAGCTTGCTACAAGCCAGCCATTAGTATTCTTTCCTATATATTGGACAAAACATTGTGGAAGAAATAGGAATTTAGCTGGTATAAATTAATCTTTTAATTTGGTGTGCTGCAAGTAATTTCACATACACATCTTACAGTAAAAAAATACTGAAAACCACTGAGTCAATCATAACAAAGCAATGTTAGTAGACTCTTTAAAAATTTGACCTGCAAAATAGAGTATTATATTGGAAACTTTAGATGGCCATTTGAAAAAAAAAATCAATCTCAAACAAAGGAGCAGATGCACAGCTAGTTTAGGGAATTTATTGGTTTAGCTTTCACATCAAAATTAGCAGAAAAAGGAAAAGGTTCTTTACTCAGGAGAGTTCAATCTATCCATTGTTTTTACATTTTGTGCCCTAAGCTAAAGCCACAGTTCTTTTTCTTCGGAATAGATCCAGCAGATTCCAGCCGTAGAGCCTGTGGTTTTCAAACTCAAGAAGCTGTAAATTTTATAACTCTGCGCCCTGCGGTCAGAGCTGCTGAGTGTTGTGTCTGAAGTCAGGTGGTTGGTGTGTTAAAGGTAGACATTAAACAGTTCTGTTGAGGAACTGGAAATGTTTAAGGAGGTTGTTTGCCAGCTGTAAATTTGGGAGCAAATGCCAGTTGGCTGAAAAGATGCTGGAATGCGTCCAGTTAAGTAGACTAGCACTGGAGGTCTTTCCAAATTTGTAGGTCTGATAACTTGGCTGAATATGCAGACTTCAGTTATTGGGTTGTTAAGAAAGGGCTTCATAATGAATGTTTGAAAATACGATAGAAAACTTTTTATATGCTCATTACTTTGGCAAAATTGCAACTTTGCAATAGTATTGCATTCCTGATGAAAATTCGGTCGAATATTATCCATCGTGTACTATTTTTCAGCTGAGTGCCAGGGACTTCAAAGCATATGGTTTTGTGCCCTGCAGTATTTTTGTCTCCAATACTATTCCATAATTGGATTTTGCCCTTTTTCTACATAGCTGGGATGATGCAGGAGGAGAGACACCTGACTGTGATGCAGCTCCTACTTGGTAAACATTCACTCTCGTAGCCTACTGGGTGGGAAGGGGCTCTGGCTTTGGCTGCTGGCCAGGAAGTGAGAGGAAGTTCCCTTCTCCTGCCTGTTAGAATTGTGGCTACTTCCCAATGTGCAAGGAGGGGGTGTAGCCCAAGGTCTTAAAATGTGTATGGCCCAGCTTGCCTGGTGTGCAGGATTTACCCCCCCAAGCACTCACCCAGCTGCGAGCTCCTTGCACCATTGCGTGGTTGTTCTCTGAAGGGATGGATTCTCATGGGTCTTGTTCTGACTCGTCCCAGATCATTCCCTTCACTCTGCTGAAGCACCAGGAGAATATTGCTCTAACAGGAGTAAAACTGCCACTCTTACCTTCTCATCCTCCCCCTTTCCTGTTCAGAACTCCGTGTTCAGAATGCATTCCATCTGTTCCTTGCCTCCACTGTCACAAAGAGCACTTTCAGAAGACGTATGTTCAGTCTAATACTTCAAGATATTTTTATTAGAAAAGTTTTAAACTTTGCTGGTTTTTGGCCACTGGCACAGCACAGTTTTATGACAGTTGTCAGAATCAAGTGAGATGAGGACTAACCCTTACACAAGGTTTTGTGGTGTGGACAAAACCTCCTCCTCCTTTGACACAACTTATGAAAAGGCCAGACAGAATTTCAACCTCTGCACTTGAAGGAACACAGAGCACCTACTGAAATGGGAGAAAGTGTTTCTGGCTGCCTAAGATGCTGAGATCTGTGCTAGTACCTTAGACTTGTAGGATGAGTAAAAGTAAATTACAAAATTTTGAGCTCTGGTGTGTAAGAAGAACCAGGGAAGGCATTGTTTTAAGTGGAGAATAGTATTCCAGGGCTCAGTTCTTACTACAGTTAACACACTGCATTTTTTTTCTGAAGTGCATTTTCTGAAGCTTTAAACTTCAGATATTTGTCTCAATTTGTCCTTGAGAGAAGAACAGTAGAGTGAACATGTTATTGCAGCCTGTGTTATCTGGAAACTCTAATGCCAATGGACTTGGAGTTCAATATTCTAACTCAAGAACAGCTGTTTTAGCAGTTGGACTTTTTGCTATCAGCAGTCTGATAGATTTGTAAAAATAAAAATTTATATGTTTTCCTTCATCTGAAGGGGCTGTTAAACCTTATCACATTTACATCAGATAATGATGATTAACTAAGGGAAAAAGAAAAGTCCTGAAAAAAGTTACACTGGGAATGGTTTGGATAGAGTATAGCAAACAGGGCACAGAAGCACACATTGGGGCAGGAGCCTAAGGTGAAATACAGAAGCTTTGTGAGATGCTCATGAGTGAGCCCCATGCACTGGGGGCTCTCAACACTGTGGAGGTTTCCTGGGAGGCCAGTAAGGGATCCAGAGATCTGGGGTGCATCTGTGCAAGGCAGAGAGGAGTTGCACAGCAGTCTCAACTCTCATGTTTCCTTATTTCAGAGTATTCCATACTAATCCTGATCCTGTACAATAGCTGTGATCTATTTCTACCAAGAAATTTCTGTCAAAATAGTCAGTAATCGCTCTGAGAGCTATTTCTTCCACAACCTCACAGGTAGTCTAAGGTGCTCATGAATTTAGCTTGGATGGCTGAAAAAATTTACATTAAATACTTAATTTACTTGTGTTTGAAGGAGTTTCTAATCTGAACCCTCCCAGGAGAAGGCACATACTCTACAATTCATTTGGAAGTATTTGCCTTTGGCAGCTGTAATTGCTGTATTGTTAGTTTGGATCATTATTGAGGTTCCCTGACTGAAATAAAATCTTTGGCTACTAAGAATGGAAACTGTAGCATCCGTTTTTCTTTCTTCTAGAAAAGTAAACACTCTGCAGTCCAGATCCTTCATGTGTTCAACATTATTGAGCTGCTAGTCATGTAAATTTGGTCTGAATTTTCACTGTTATGGGCAATTTCTGTTTTCCAATAGGTACATTTTCAGAATACCTTAAAACCCTTGGCTGCATTTCAAATGTTATTATGTTCCTTGGTCTTAAACAACATTAATGTGAGTTTGTTGCTCTTTTATGAAACCAGTCTATACAGAGATCAGTTCTACTTGTATGGATTGCTTAAGTGTTCAGGTCAGACCTTGTGTAAGCTTAACTGATAAGTTATTAATATTTTGAATGGCAATCATTAGCATAGATTTGAATTGTACTTGAAATGCTAATGCTTATCAAAAGCTTATTTAGGACTGCACCTGTTCTTTATATTACTATGACAAGATCCATATTGGTGGAGTTAAAACTTATTAGAGCTCTGTAACTGTAAACTCCTGCACTGTTTCTGTTAAGTGTGGATGTAAATGCACTTTGCTGCCAAAAGTTTCTAAAATGAATGTTGTTAAGTAGAAATTTCTCCCCAAATTTAGGTATGTGTCAGATGTTCATGCTTCTTGCAGTGATTATAATTCAGTCTTGAAATGAATACAGTGAATGAAAACTGCAATATAAATTCACCACTAAAATAGTGCACCTTTGAGAGCTGGGCTCCCTGAGTTAAATGAAAAAGATTGGTGTTATGGTCAGCAATCACACTTTCTATAAATTTTCTAACACATTATGCTGAAATGGTGAATAAAAGGTTTTTCCAATCCTTTTTTCCTCTGTAGTCACCCAAGGGCAGGTTCTCTCCTGCACTGAAGCTTTATCAGCTTCAATCACCATGAGAAAAATTCCAGCTGAGGGTCTTACAAACAAAATTTATCACCAGTCCACATAGAAAAGAGTTTTTTACAAAAAAGAAACTTGTGTTTTATACCCTCAGCCTCAAGAACTGAGGAAGCCATCTCCAGGCCCGCAGCTGTGCTGCTGCTTTGTTAAAGCTTCTGCCAGGAGAGCATTTGAGTCCTGCTTGGTGGGCAAAGGCTTCCTCCTTGCTAGAAGGATCAGCCTGGACTTTGCTTGCTAAAGAGAGGAAATGTCTCCCATCCCCACATCCCAAATCCATGCCCTGCAGTGCCCCAGGCAGTGTCCAGCCCCTGCCAGTGGGCTCCCAGTGGCTGCCCGGACCCGCTGGGTCAGGGCCAGTGCAGGAGGCTCTGTGGGTGATGTTCCACCTCTGCTGAAGGCAGTGCTGCTTCACTGACTCGGTCAGATGCCCCTGATTTTCAGGAGGGGACTCTGTGTTTCTGCACCCCTCTGTTGCAGGCCCTGCAGCTGTTGGTCCAGGCAATGCTTTGCTGTTTAGCAATTGCTTTGATGGTTTTTCCTTTGGGTCTCCTGAAAATCCTCTCACAAGCAGGCTGTGTGTACATGTATTTTGTGTGTATCTTGTTTAGTTCATCTTCCTTCAGACTGACAGAATCCTTTTTTTTTACCTCTCTCTCCCCCCCTTTTTTTTTTTTTTAAACAAACCCCAAATATCCTTCTACAGATCCTGTTACAAGGCAAAAATCCTGGGATTGCTTGGGAATATACATTTGCCAAAACCAGCATTGAAGACAAGACATCTGCCAGAAAACACAGCTACTCGTGGGTGACGGTGCAGTCTGAGTGCTCAGCAACCTGTGGTGGTGGTAGGTGACTTTCCCATTGCCAAGCATCTTCCTTTTCATTTTTTTTTTTAAAGTATCTCAAATCTTTTCAACTGCCTTTAATTCTGCAAACATGTATTGATACGTACAGGGGGTTACACTGAACACCTGGTCCTTATTTTTTTTTATCTGATAACTTAGAACCCAGAGGAAATAATTTTGTGTTGCCTTTATAGTAAAAAATATTCGTGCCAGCAAGTCAGTCTTTTTTGTTTAGGTCAGCCCATATGCATATGATATCTTCCTGTTGAAGTAATGTGGAAATTAATTATATACTTTGATGCTGTAATTTGGGAATGTAGAAAGGTACCAAATAATTAGGAAAATCTATCCTATCTGTAGAGAGCAACCAAAAATTAAATTATTGTCAAGACCTCCACTGAGAGCTGCACCCCCATCTTCTCATTGTTTAATTACCAATATTTTAATTCTGCCAGTTCAAAGCCTGAAATTCCATGTAAGCTGAGGATTTCTTATTGCTGTGCACTTCTTTTCTTGCACAGACATCTATTTGTTTTTATAAATCCTGCATGTTTTTTCAGAGGAAGTAATTCTGGGATGTAATGAAAGCAAAAAACTGGCATGTGGGAAGTCTGTAATACCAAAGGATGGGACTGGGTTCTGAAGGAAATGCTCCTGTATTGGCAAAAAAGTTCAGGTGAAATTCAGGAATATCTTGCTGGTGTGTTGTCAGAACTTCACAGCATCTCAGTAAATGGTTTATGGAAGCAAGATCCACCAGGAGCACTGCAGCCATAAAATATGGCAGGGGGGGTTTTTTTTTTCTCCTT
>NW_008238440.1:720498-751100 GCF_000691975.1 Corvus brachyrhynchos
CCATAAAATATGGCAGCTGTATTTTCTTCCTTCCCTTTAAAAGGTTGCAGTATGGATATAAAAGTGATGGAAACAGTCTCGTTTCCAAATTTGATTCACTGTGCCCAATGAACCATGTGTGAGGTGAATGACAGGTCTCAGTTAAAAGATAAATCTATAAAATCACTTAAGGCATTTCTGTAACTGTCCTGCTGCTGACACTTGATTGAGTTTAAGGTACAGGGACCTGCAGAAGTCTGGAGTCTGTAGAGATTCACTGTAAAATGTTTACAGAATGTTTATTTGCAGTTTTCAAGAGCGTGAGGAGGGCTTTAAGCAAGCACTGCTAGTGTCTGCAGGGAATTAGGATTTGAGTAATTACTGATTTTTGCTGGGGGAAGAGTCTGCAAATCTGCTGTTTATAGCTAAAATGTTTTATCTGACTTCAGTAGTATCTGTGCTACAGAGAAGGAAATCAATGTTAAAAACACGTTACCACATAAACCCCTATTTTATTTAGTTCAAGTCAGTGGATTTGTACCAAGGATGAGTTTAGACTTGTTTAGTTAAAATTGTTCCCTACTGCTTTTTTTTTCTTACATTTCAAATACATGTTTATTATAGTCTATTCTTTTCTAACACTTCCACAGGACACATTACAGCAAAAGCAATTTGCTTGGAAGATCATCGTGCACGAGTCAACACCTCCTTTTGTGGCCCAAGGACGAAGCCTTTAACTGAAACAAAACTGTGCAACACGAATCCCTGCCCAGCATAGTAAGTTCTCTGGGGTTTTCTGCCTGCTGGCTGTGCCCTGTACCTGGCTGTGCCACGGAAGGAATCCTCTTGGGGGCACACAGAATTGTTTGCCTGCTAGATGAACCCCTCGTGCTCTGTAACGTGAACCAGGAATTGTTTAAGATTTTCTGCCCAGATTTGGGTCTGATGCCTAAAGCAGGGGCTCCTGGGGGCTCTGTTCCTGTGCTGGGGTGACACAGAGCAAATCCAGCTTTCTCAGGGGCTCCTTCTGCCACCTTTGCTCATCTTGAATCACTAAGCCCATTTCCTGAGTAAAGTGCTACTCCCTGTGTGGAAGCTTGGCCCCATGACTCACATTCCACATATTAGGTTAAAAGAGTCTTGTGAAGTGTAATTAGTGATATTTGGACAAAATGTCCCACAGCGTATTGTGATGCCAAGAAGAGGACTATCTAAACCAAACAAGCTGTGAGCAAAGCTCCTGGTGCCCACAGAAATAAATATGAAGGCATTGCCTGTGTGAACAGTCCTATTTTCTAAAAGATGTAAGAAAGGTGAGATGCAAAGGAAGACATTGACATATAAATAAGCACTTAGAATCCAGCTGGTCTAAATCAATTTCAAAACTAAGGGAGTTACACTGATTTATAGTAGCTGAAGTAGGGGTCCTTTGGAAAAAAAAAGTGGTGTGCTCATATAATTAAACACAGTATTATGTGGCTTAGGATATAAATGGATAGATTAAAGGACACAGTGGCCATCTTTCTTCTGCTGGTTATTTCACTTTTGGATTCCTGGCTTTGCAGCCTCAGCGTTATTTTAATTTTATATTAAAGACCAGAAAAGCTGTATTATGTTGGACAAGACATTTAAACCTCCAGAACAGGGGATTTTCTAAAGGAATATGTTGAAAAACTTCAGAGTGTTTCAGTCAGTGGGAAGTAAATACTCTTGAAGATGCATTGAGGCAGAAGAAATGGAGTAGGGGTCTAGACCTGGCGTCATCTGCTGGTTTTACTCTGGGGTGATAAAAGCAACAGTAAAAGCAGTTGGCTAAGCCTGCTCCCATACTTCATAAAATGTCCCATTTAATGATGATTAATAGGAAGCATTCCTCATCTCCCCCAAGTCCAGGAGAGGATGGTGGGGCAAAGCAAAAAGATGCATATGTTCTGCAGTGACTTTGGTTTTACTTAAAAATCTATACTTTGCAATATGTTGAACAAACTGAAAAATAGTCCAGTAATAGTTTGGAATTTCCTGCACATTTAAAGAGTACAGCAGAGTACACAAAATCCAAATGCCAGATTACACACTGTGACCACAAAACGATAGAGATAAGGTTTAAATAATGGTACCATGTGACACGAGAGCCCCACGTTACTGCTTCAGCAGTTTCTTCAGATTGCCTTTAGCCACATGATTTTCTCAATACCAAGTTTAAGTAATCTTTGTAGCCAAACACAATCTTTTCATATGCAGCTTATCTTCTGCCAGGACTATTTTTATCCAATGAACACACATGTGTATTGTCTGGGATGTCTCCAGGAGCCTTTCTAAGCTCTTTCTGCTTACCTTTGTTTTGATGTGGCATCATTATGCTATAAAGCTCCACCCAAATCAGATTTATTTATATTGATCCTACACAAATTTTCTGTGTCTGTTAACCTGAGATCCTGATGTATTTTGAACATCCACTGATATATATTTACCCTGAAAATGCTGGATATCCATTTTGACACACAGTACAATGTTTTCATACTGAAATCACAGCTCTTCTGTGATTTACTACTTTAAAACAAAATTAATGAGTTGAACACTAAAAAGAGCACAAAAAGAAAAGATGTAAAAGCCCCAAGCACCTTTAGGAGAAACTAGTTCAACTCACTAATTCATTATTCTTAAAATCCTTAGGATATATTAATGTATGGAGCATCTACATGTAGGACCATGCCTTAAATTAACAGGTTGCCATGCAGCTGAGTGAAACTGTGCCAGGATATCTCTGCTGAGGAATCTACCCAGAAACTCACAGCATGTAATATTTCCCATAAACCCAAGACTGCCAACAGGGAAAAAAAAAAAAATTAGGATTAATAAATACCATGGAGAAACAAAAGAATGTTTAATAGCCAGCAAATAAAGCAAACCCAGATACACCAGGGAGAACAGGCAGGGGAAGGAGGTGGCAGATGAGATACAAGTGTGTTGGTTTGGGGACATAAGAGAGGCTCCAGACTTGTAAAGGTCAGTGAGGAATAATTGCTGCATAAGAACAAAGGTTGATTAGTCTGAGTGGGACCAAACTACTGTCCCACACAGAAAGGCACCAGCACTGCACACTGTTGTTGTTGGATTTCAGAGCTGCCAAATCTGGTCATAATTATTTAGTTATTTGAGCTAATGAAAGATTCTCTTGGATCACATCCCAGATAATCTTGGAAAATGGAAGTTTACTAGAGGACATTAAAGTAGGTTTATTGCCCTCTCCTCTGTGAAGAGGAGAGCTTTCTGGGCAGTTATGGTGAATAAACTCTTAAAATGAACACTTTTGGTCACTCTACCAATGACCATTGTCAGAAACATCAAGGCAAACTAATTAAAAGTTGTAAAATGGATTAAAACTCTTTTCCCAGAAGTTTGTCATTCATATTTATAAATCAGACAAAAAGGAAACTTCTGATGTGTTCTGGTATTACATAACGACTGACTTTTCACATTAATATTTTTTGTCCTTAAATTAGTGCCTTTTACATTTTTCAGTACTTTTGGCAGTTCCTGAAGTTGCTAGACACTGAGAGCTGGGATTTCTTCTATTCCCAGTGACATTTTTCAAAAATAGGCTTTTTATAAATTTTTTACAAATTAAAATGAGCTTTTTTTTCAGGCAGATGTGAATAGACAGGCAAATGGGATGCTGTGCATCTTTCATCCAGGACAAAAAAACCTTTCTTGTCATTAAAATTGTGTGTAAGCAGCTATTCCAGGGGTCCCAGGATTGATGCTGTGAGAAACTGTGGAAGCAGGATAGGCCAAGTGGTCAGATGTGAGACAAGAACCTTTTCCATGACATAAATTATTAAAAATTTGTCAAAGTCTTTTAAAATCTTCAGTTTAATTTCAGTGCTGGGTCTTTGAATAACATTTCTCAATGAGTAATCATATAGTCATTCATAATTTCTTCTGTTTCTTCACTTCTCTTTTCCTATCTGCTTGTGATTTATAGTCTTACATTGGGAGCCTTCAAGGACAGACGCTTGGCTGCATGTTTGCAAAGTGTCCCACAAGAGCTGGGGACCCACTCAGTGCTTCAAGAATAGAAATAGTGAGCAGCTCCTGGCATTTCAAAACTGAACTTAGTCCAAGTAACTGGCAATAGCCCCTCAGACTTTGTGTCACTTCAGGGACATGACGTGGAGCTGCAGCAGCCCTGTGCCTCGAGCACACATTGCCCAACAGCTTGTGCTGGTTAAATTGCCTGTGTTTTATTTGGATTCTACATCAGCTGTCTGCCAGATTTATTAGCCTGAGGACATGTAAATCATTGAGTCAGAGAATCATAAAGAGACAGTGTGCTTTGGGTTGGAAAGGACCTTAAAGTTCATCCCATTCCACCCCCTGCCATGGGCAGAGACACCTTCCACTATCCCAGGTTGCTCCAGGCCCTGTCCAGCCTGGCTTGGACACTTCCAGGGGTGGGGCAGGCACCGCTTCTGTGGGCGACCTGTGCCAGGGCCTGCCCACCCTCCCAGGGAACAATTTCTTCCTTATATCTAATCTAAACCTGCCCTCCTTCAGCTTAAAGCCATTTCCCCTTTTCCTTGTACATTCCCTTGTGAAAAGTCCCCCTCCAGCTCTCTTCCAGGCTCCTCTCAGGTGCTGGAAGTCTGCACTTAGGTCACCCTGGAGCCTTCTCCAGGCTGAACAACCCCAACTCTCTCAGCCTTTCAGAGCCTTTTCATTTCCTCAAGACACCAGTGACAGGACTGCTGCTTTTAGCAAGCAAGTTCTTTTTGATGAATAATGGGCCAGTAAGGTTTGACAGAAATGCCAACATTTGTCACCCTGTGTGAGCATATCTCAGCACAAACAGGGTTGGTACATACTCAGCTAAATTCTGTATTAGCTAATTACATCTTCTAATTATATCTTCTAAATACTCCGCCAGCCTCAACAGCAGCATCTCTCTCAGTCCCTGTGGAATTCCAGATTCCAGGTCAGATTCATAGGCAAGCTGGTTCTAGTAGATAAAAGCTATAAATAAACAATACTTGTTTTTCTAGTTGTGTGACTTTCATCCCTAGCAGAAAGTCCCATGCTTTGAAAATAGATTATGTAACTGCAGCTTTTTGATTGCTTGAGCAGATACCAGTCCGTCAGGAGATAGGCTGAGCAGAATTCCCTGGATAATTCATGTTTGATAGGTGGCTCATTTGTATCGATTTTCTAAAGCTAATTGCACTCCTGTGTTTCTAACGTGTTTCCTCCTTTCAGCTGGTCAGCAGGTGAATGGAGCACGTGCAGCAAGTCTTGTGGAGGGGGACAGCAAAGTCGTCTTGTTCAGTGTGTGCAGAAAAGGGCTTTCCAAAGAGAGGAGGTGGTGGCCCATTCCCTGTGTCCTGTCAGCACCCCAGCACAGGTGCAGGTGTGCAGTAGTCAGGATTGCCCACCCGAATGGAGCCCTGGCCCGTGGTCTCAGGTAATTTGGAGAAAAACATACATTTTTGTCTGCTGGCATAATGAAAATACTGCAAAAAACTCTCCTCAAAAGGAAGAATAGTGCAGACTTTGTGGAGATCAGTGCTTTGCAAGTGGCTTCATTCATGAAGATAATATGTAAACCATTTTTGTATAAACATGTGAACTAAATGTGCATTGTAACCAGCCTTCAGAAGAGCTGGCACACGATGGCTTCCCAGAAGTGGGCATGTGTTGCTCTTTTAGGTGCATACAAACAGATGGATAACTCTTTCCGGATTCATAATTTAAGGCTCTATGAATTCTTCATAGAGCCAACAGCCCTCTATGAGATTACTTCCCAAGCAATATTAACTTCTCTCAGAGATGGCAGGCAGTCAAGGAATGAAGAAATACTTGGGGTTAGAGTTGCATGTTAATGCACACGCATATATGGATTGTGGGTTGGTAAATTTGTGATTTACACATTCACTACTTACTTCTGTGCTTTGCCTTTGTTAGAGTAACTCTCCTACAAGCAGTGCTGCTGCAGGTATTGCCATGAGGGCAGATTCCTGTGTGTGCACACCCTGCTTTACACAGCTACCTGACACTCAACCACCTGAGCTAAAAACCACACAAAACTCAGCTCTGCTCCATCTTTCACTGTGGTTGATAGTGTTCATGTAAGGGTAAATGAAGCACTGACACATTTGGGATTTAAGAGAGAGTTGACAGTACCCTTATAAAAGGACCTACATTCATTTTATTCTTCCATCCTTGTTTAGTGAGATTCAAGACGGATTTCAATTAGCTGAAAAATGTATTACTTATGTGTTCTATTCTTGGTACTGTTGCTCTTTGGGTGTTCAAGAACATCTTGATCTCAGCACTCCCAGCTGAGCACGAACTGCCCTTACAGGGAGTGCCCTGTAATGCACCATAGCAGATGAGTAACTACTCAACAGTCCATCACAACACTCAAAAAAGAACTTTTTCTTCCAGTGTATCAGAAGGAAACCTGAGTGTGGCAGAAGGTTATATAAACCAGGTCTTCAAATACATTCACACTTTCAAACTTCCTTTCCTCTTAAATAAATAAGACAATTACGAAAAATCCGTCTTCCTCCTCTTTAAGAGGTGTAAAATTCAAGTTGGGATTTTCAAATAAGCTCATAAAAATTAAGTTCGTCAGTGCTGCTGAAATGTAGTGAACAGGCCTATTGAGCAAGTTAGTAAAGATTTTAAGATTCAGCTGAAAACTGTTATATTGCAGACTTAAAGATGTTAAGAGGAAAAAAGTGTGTAAAATCATAAAATCGCAGAATGGTTTAGGTTGGAAGGGACCTTAAAGCTCATCCAGTCCTGCTCCCTGCCATGAGCAGGGACACCTTCCACTGTCCCAGGCTGCTCCAAGCCCCAATGGCCAGCCTGGCCTTGGGCACTGCCAGGGATCCAGGGGCAGCCACAGCTTCTGTGGGCACCCTGTGCCAGGGCCTGCCCACCCTCCCAGGGAACAATTCCTTCCTAACATCTAATCTAAACCCAGCTTGTCTGCACAAATCAGCGTCATTTTAAATGAAAAGATCATTTTCTTTGTTTGGGGAAGGGTTAAACGCACAGATTTTCAGCGTGCAGGTATTTCTGCATATATTCCTCAGCACAACTGTGCTTTCATGAAATCTTCTAAAAACATTTGTAATTTGATACACAGAGTGATTCTACCTTGGAACGTGCCCCATAATTATTAGTAGAAAGAACAGTAAGAAGAGGATGCAAGAAGGTAGGAAGCTGGCAGCATTATTTCAGGGCTTTTCACTTAATTTCATCACAAATGGCTCATTCAGGCATTTTTTTATATGTAAGGCAGTGAAAACCACAGCGTGTCTGTTCCACTGAAGCACGGCTCAGCAATGCATATTTATTCTGGTGACTCGTCCTAAGCTACAGTTGGCAACTCAAATATCTCCTTAACCATTGTCTATATCAGATTCTGTCTTGTGGTGAGATTCCTTTGGTGAAGGAGTTATGTATGGATTCCCTGGGCAGTTTTCTCTGCCTCGATCTCATCCCTCTAGGCGAAGGTGAGGACAAAATGACAAATAGGTGAGAGCATTTTGCCGTGGGAGATTCTGTGATGGGAGCTTAGGACCAGCTTTCAACTATGCTGAGCAGGGAAAAAAAGCATTTTGCTCACAAAAGCGTTTTGCTCACAAGTCCAACTTAAGTCATCTGTGGAAGAGAGATGTTATTTGTCTGTTCTACATGGGGGCTGAGAGAGTTCACAGCTTACATTAAGAAAGCACTTAGGACAACGTTTTAGAAGTGACACACAGATGTTACTGTATTTACCAATAGAATTTCAAGTTTACTTATATCACGATGGCAGCTGCACAGCACATTAGCCATGCTTTCTGTGCTCTGCTGGAAAATGCAAATAATGCCAATTTTCATTTCCTCCAGTTCAAATAAGTGTTTCTTTCCATCACAGTGCTCCAAGACTTGTGGGAGAGGTAGTAAGAAACGGGATGTCTACTGCAAGAGTACTGGCTCTCCTGAGGTGAAAATCTTGCCTGAAAGCATGTGCAGCACAGAGCCTAAGCCCGAGTCCCAGCAGACCTGTGTGCTCGGACGCTGTCCCAAAAATGACCGGCTCCAGTGGGTGATTTCTTCCTGGAGTGAGGTAAAGTGGTGCAGTTTCATTGCTCACTGCCTGCCCTGGCTGCTCTTGGAAATGTTGGCTCAGGGACACACACAGACCACGGGGAGGAAAGAAAGCTGAGCTGTTGTTGGAAAATCAGGTGTTGTAGGCGAGGTGCTGTAAACCCCAGATGTTGATAGATGTAGCCCAATGTCTTTTTTAGCCAGTGACTTGAGTTCATATTTCAGTTTACACTTCACGGAGCGTGGGCTTTGTGGGATTAGTTCTGTGAAGCTTTTGTAGTGCACAGTTTGGGGTGTGTCCCACATCACACACTCCCCTTTATCTGTGTGTGTTTGTGAGGCTGAAGAAGCTGTGCTTTGCCTTTGCAGTGCTCAGCCTCCTGCGGGCCCGGCCTGCGGCGGCGAGAACTCAAATGCGGCGAGAAAAGCATCCACGGGAAATTGCTCACCTTCCCTCAGAGGAGATGCAGGAACATCAAGAAACCAAACACCAACCTGGAGGAAGCTTGTAACAAGGGAGCCTGTCTATCCCAGACATTGTATAACATGGTGTCTGGCTGGTATTCCTCGCCCTGGCAGCAGGTAGGAATGGGAAATCAGAGGTGGGATGGCACAGAGGAGCTGCCTCCAGTGCTAACAGTCCCTCCTGCACGGAGCCATTCCCTAAGGAGGACCACACCACTCAGCCACTGAGATGGGATGCAGCTGGTCCACATCCATCATGTACTTCGGTGCAGCTCATTTCTTCATCCTGAAACTGAAGAATGTCACCTAAAAACGTTATTCATGCTTGAGAGGCACTACATTCCACACTCATTTTCCAACACTTTCTTCTCAGTCTTCTTCAAAGTGCACTGTGGTTGAACTACTGCATATCTCTATGCACAATATATTTGAGCATCTGCACAGATTGCCTGGAATTCCCTAAATACTGTGATTAATTGTGGGATCAGTCTGTATTTGTTTCTACATTCTTGCAAACAAGCTTCTGTATTTCTGGAACTTATCTACTTTATGAGTCATATATCAATGAGACATGCACTCATTTAATAATATGTACATGAAACAATGTATGCCTGACAATTGCAATCAGATGAAAATGATCACATCTATCTTAAGGACAACTTTTCATGAAACACATACAACTAAAAGGCTTATTAATTTTAAAATACTTCATAGCTCTTCCTGCAAACACATAGTGGTTTTCCCCAGATACTGCCATAATTATGGTTCCAGTGGGAGTTTTATCTGTGTTCAGGCAGCAGGGTTGGGCCCAGAGGCTTAGACATCAAAAGAAATTGATGCACACAATCAGGGACAGGTTTCTAAAATGTTCTGTTTCTGTCTTGATGCCTAAGTAAGGAACCAGATTTTCAGCTGAGTCCTTAAATAACCAAAAGACACACGTCTTTGAAAAGTTGGCCCTGATGGGGATTGGTGAACAGCAGCACACCTGATCCTGCCCTCTCTTGCTTTGAAAGTCTCATTTGAGGCCCTTGAAAGCTCCCTCTTTGGCTTTCAGGGGCTCCCAGAGTCTGTGCAATGAAAGACAAGGTTTTTTTTCCCCTCTGCTCAGTGCACGGTGACCTGTGGCGGGGGAGTGCAGACCCGGAGCGTGCAGTGCCTGCTCCAGGGCAGACCAGCTGCTGGCTGCCTGCCCCAGCAGAAACCAGCGGTCCTGAGAGCCTGCAACACCAACTTCTGCCCAGTCCCTGTGAAAAGAGGTAAAACTCAGCTCTAGATTGCTGCAGCAGGCTTAGTTGCTTAGAGTTCTATACCCAGCAAACATCACCTTTTCGCTACACCACTGATGTGGCCTGTTCCTTCATAAATGTTTTTTTCACAGACTTCCAGATTTACAATAACTCTCTGATATTAACAGCATCTCTCTTCACCAAGTGAGCCCTCTTAAAGCAAACTTGGGAGTACAACTGGCACTGGAGATTTTAAAAATAGGGATATGTTACAAAAAAGTCTGTGAAAAAGTCATGCTGTTTGGTTCTGAGCTGCACCTTTTTACTGTCTTGTTGAATAACAGGCATTCTATGCTGGTACTGTTTTGTAATTAATAATACCAACTTTGGAACTAAGCAATAAGAATTTGCCATTTACTTTTAGTCTTTCAGATTGCATCCAGATCCTGGGATTCCAAAATGTCCTTCTTTTCTTACTGCTTCTGGCCAGTGCATGACATGCAGTCAGAGAACATGAAATTAAGGTCTCTCTCCACTTTCATGTCTGCTCTATCCCTCCACCTCTTCAGCGTGAGAAGGGAGAGGGGAGCAAGAGGTTTTGTGCCACTTGGAATGGCAGAAGGGGAATTCTCTCAGCACCAGCGCAGACAGAGAGTGGTGCATTACCCCATTCCAGAGATTTGCGTACAGGATGGTTACTGTTTGTGACTCCTTCCTAACTGCATGAAAAAAGCTCATGGAGGCCCATGTTTGTCCCACATAATCTGGTTATCTAGGCGTGCTAAAGCACTTTAAACAGTAACTCAAAATACTGCACATTAATTGACTTGTTACCTTTTTAAAACTGGGAGCTGGAAGCAACCTCTATAAAACATAGGCTGGATTGCAAGAGAAAGGTGGTAATGGAGCTGGGAGCAGAGGTCAAGCTCTGGCCCTGCATCTTGTAAATTGACATTAGCCAACCACCCCCACGTCTGCCCCAATTCCTGACATTCCCTGTGAAACCCAGTGAGATCCTAACAGACCATTCTGCTGCATCAGCTCGAGACATGCAGGGTATCAGCCTCATCTATCAGGGGACCTGAATCCAAACAAGGATATGGAGATGAAATGCTCCTAAAAGGGCTAAGTAAATAGTTCTGCTGTTTTTATCAGTAAATGTTGCTAACACTTCAAATTAACATTCCTAAAAGGTTCTGCTGTACTTTGGAGTTTCTGTATAACTTCCTTTTCTGTTAGGATATAGCAAGGACTTTTCTTTCACCCCTGTTTTCCCCTTTTATATTTCATGTCTGAAGTACTGTCTGTTATTAATTTTGGCCTTGGCCTGTTTCTCTCTCTCCTCACATCTGCAGGAGCCCTTTCCCCTTTATTATACCTGGGTCGTCAGGCTCTAGAGATCAATTATCTCCTTGCTGCTCTCTAACTTTCTGTCTAAAGCAGCAGAAAGAGAGGAAACCAGCTGTGCTGGAATCACATCGAAGCAAATCAGTCTCTATTATCAGCCATGCAGCTCCAGCTCAGTGATCACAGACAAGAAATTAATGTTTCAGGGAGAGTTTGCACACTTTCCTAGACAAACTGGGTCATTTCCATCCTGCTCTAGATGCAGTTACGGTCACCGTAACTCATAGTAAATCCAGCTGCTTCAAATGAATGAAAATCTGAACAACTTATAAATACTTGGGTAAATAGAAATAAGGAACTGACTGCCTGATCCCCATCCACTGAATTTTGTGGGACTCTTTGTGTTCCTTCCAATAGTCCTTGGGTTAGGTCCCAATTTCAGCCCTACCTCTGCAATATTAGCATTGCCCTCTGATCTTCAAAGGGGGCATAAAGATTTATTATCGTGGCCTCCTCAGTGCTTATACTTTCTTTTTAAACAGTAATTTTTATTTATTTTTTTTTTAATTCACCCTTTCATAGCAGGAGACCTCCTTCCTGTCCAGATCAGAACAGCTTTCCTTCCTTTGTGTGATGTGTGCTTTTCATCTGTTGTCTGCTTTGGGTCCTCCCAAATTCTGTCTGGTGGCAGCAGGTGAAGGAGTGGGAAGGCTGGTGCTGAACTCCCAGCTGGATCCTTCCTGACACTCCATGCAGAACAGAAAGGCAGTGCTGTGGAGTGGGAAGGCTGCAGTTCAGTCCTGAGCTCCCCAGTTCCTGTTCAAGAGACGTATTTTCTTTCCATACCATTAGAATTTAAAGACAAGCTCATATTTTTAAAACCTGAGGGGAAAAATGGCATATTTTAAAAGAATTATTTTTATTATGAAATTATTTTATTTTTCATTCAAATAAATTTGAGGGTGATAAAGGCATACAAATCACCTTTGCCATCATATAAAAGGGAACAAAAAAAGAGCAGTGGTGATTAAACCAAAGAAGTTCCTACAGAGAGAGGGAAGTGACTCCTGGCCCACGGAACATGCAGAATTTGTCTGCTCTGTGAGGGAGCATTTATCTGCTGTGACTCAGTAACTGACCTGAGAATGCAGACAGTGGTGGCTAGATTTTTGTTCAGTCTCCTTGTAAATTCCTTTTATTGACCATGTAAACAGTAGTTCTGAGAGTTGAATGAAATCTTTTCCCATGCTCACAGGAGATTTCAGTCTAGCTATAAATTTTGCTAAACCCCATTGAGTCTTACTGGTCTCTCAGACATGGTGAATTTGTTTATAAATCACCTGTATGAATCATCACTCTGCTCTTTTAAAGAAACATAAACCATCCCCTGCAAAACTGGAGAGAGGAGCAGATATGAGGTGTTTTTAAAGCATTGGAGCTGTGTGTATAAATGATATCTGTACATAAATTGAAGAGAAATAAGATTTTAATTGAAAAATATAATTTGGCTCTATTTGTAATTAAAAGCTGGGCTTTTGAGAACTAACCTTGGTTAGTCAGTCTCTTCTCCCATTGCAGTTAATTAAGATTTTGGCAACATGGCATAGTCAAAGTCCTAAGAGCCTGACTCATGACACCTAACTGAAGTGTCTGAGGAAAGAGATTTCTGAGCTTCCTTGCAGAGTGGAAGAGAGAGAAACAAGTGCCTCCAGAAAGTGCTGGAATGCAAGCACGGAGCAGAGCACTTTGTGCAGGGCCCAGACATTCCGAGTTCCGTGAGTTCTGTGTGCAGGTAAACTCCACGTGATGATGATGCTGGCAACCAGCAGTTGGCATCAAGCATGGAGTAGGTTCATTTGTATGAGTGCCTGGCTTTAGAACAACAGTTGTAATCAAAGATGTAAACACAGATGGCTTTTTTTATCCTCTAATGTGGAACTTCCTCTTGCTTTCCTGAGCTACAAAGTGTGCTCCAAAATTTTTAATTCCTTCAGCTTTTGACCCCAGTGCAATATTAGCTCTATCTCAACCAAGTTAACAAATCTCTTAACAAAAATTTAATGTGTCTTAAGTTAAAGCAAGAATCTAGTATTTCTAGTAAGCTCGTTCATGTTTCCTCTTCTGTGAATCGAGTCACCCATCGTGTTTTTAACATTACCAAATGCATACAAGGGTGTGGGATTATTGCAGACTTGCTAAAACACAGTCTTACCATGCTTGGGTTTCTCTCCTTCAGATGATCCTTCTTGTGTGGATTTCTTCACTTGGTGTCATCTGGTGCCCCAGCATGGTGTCTGTAACCACAAATTTTATGGCAAGCAATGTTGTAAATCATGCACGAAGAAGAACTGATAGCAGCGTGTTATCTGAACCCTTCAGTGACAGGATTCTCTTCTTCAATTTATGTTGGAATTATCTTTGCTTTGAGGCAAGACATGGTGCCACATAAACCACTGATGGAAGAGACATTTTTTCTAAGGGAATGTCTGAGGTACAGTAATTGTTGGATATATGTTGAAAAAGGAATGTTTCTTTCTTTTTTTTTCTTAATTTGCTGACCTCACTAAAGCACAGGGTACTATGGATCACTTGAACACTGTGACTCCAGGGGAAGTTCTTCTTTCTTTAAAAGTGTCATTTTGCACTGTCACATGTTACGAGGAAGAAATTAAGGCAAGGGAGCCTTTTCTGGCTGATTTACCAGAATGCAAAGCAGGAGAGCTTGGCACCTGGAGGAGGAAGGCTGCAGCGTGGCAGCAGGACAGATCACACCATCAGAGGCGTGTCCTTTCCTATTTTTGGTGACTGTTGTGAGGGTGAGGAAGCTGTTTGCTGCCCTGAGGGGACATCCCGATGGCTGTGGGCTGGAGAAGGCAGCGTCACACGTGTGGCTACCAGAAGTAAATAGTGCACTACAAAGATATATGGTGCTTCTCTACCAGACTTGCTGCTGGAAAAGCAAGTTTTGCATCATGCTAATGTTTTTATAATTTTTGAAGAATTCATTTTCTGCTTTGTGTAGAAACTCAGAGGTGGTTAACTAGTAACTTGAAATGTATTCCTAGAAATATGCAGCATTAGAATATTTGGACTTTTAATATTGCTGTGTTACAAGTAAAATAGATTTTCATATTTCAACTAACTCAAGGAACTCAGTTTGATTGAGATCAATGGTTATGTTTTCAACTTTCTAAGCTCATTAGATATGTAATTTTAAAGTTTAAACTTGATATTTTAAGTAGTTTTGTTTCAGAAGCTAGATTGTTTGAATGCCAAGATACTGAAGAATGTCTTCCTTCTAATCTCAAATATCTCTGCAAATTTTGATTCATCCATTACCCAAAGGAAATAACAAGAATATTACACTCCATTAATTCATGCTGAACTTCTCTAAACAGTTATTTATTCACATTACACAAAAAAAAAGCATGAAAAGATAAGTGGATTATTTACTCTTACCAAATAAAGGTCAATTCTATTTTTATACACTCTCCTAATAGTCGTATTTAGTTCAGAATTCACCAGCAAACAAAAGAATGGTAAACATGCCGATCTTTGTGGCCATTTGGTATCAAGATGTTTGATGGCACCATGTATCAAATGGTGCCATTCAGAAGGTTTCTGCATCGAAAAACCCCGACCTATTTGCCAAACCCATTCTGAGACAGAGCTGTGTCCTACTGTAATTTTCTGGGGAGTGCCTGTGAGGGGCATATTTATCTAATTCCACCCAATCCCACAACTTCGTTTGATGAATGTAGTTCAGTTTGAGTGTTTTTTTTAAAGTATGGTTTCAGCGTAGGATTAGCCAGCTCAGCACTAATGCCAGACAGTGGTCACTTAAAATTAGCAGTTCCTTCTGAAACAATTTAAATTAAAAACATGTATTCTGTGATACTTTAGGAAATGATTGGAAACATATCTCAGCCTAAACTCCTCTGTCTTGATATTGGATATTGTGTAATTATAACCTTTTTTCTAGGAAAACTACAAGGTTGTTTTTGTTTTGTTTTTATAATTGTGTCCTTTTTATTATTTGATGTAAAATAATTAATTTATTAATGCATAGCTTTTCCTTTATATTTCTCTGCTCACTTCCTTAAGTGACAACTGAGGAAAGAAAATGGTAGTGTCACAAAGTATGAATTATGGTGTAAAAAAAGCAAAAACTATAAGTGTAATATTTAATTATTTTATAAGCTTTGTAATAAAATACTCTAACTGTTTCATTATATTTGGAATTGTAAAATTCATGAATAAAATATGGAGGCTATAAGTAAATATCAAATCTTATAAGTGCTGTATGCATTCCCTTGTGTTGATTGTCCCATTAGGAGAAGGTTATCCCATCTTTCTGCTGCTGTGTAATTGGGAAATGTCTGTGAGCTGTTCTGTGGAGGGCCAGTGATGACAGCTGCCCACAGGAGAAGTCTGGACCCTGGGCAGTGGCAGTTCAGCCACCGTGGCTGAGTGTGACCTCCCTGCCCAGCCCGGCCCGGCCGTTGGGGTCTGGAGCGGGTGGATGTTGGTGGGGAACAGAGGATCCGAGTGTGAACAGCTGGGATGATGGATGGGGGATGGAGGTCATTCCTTTCAGGCACTCAGAGCCAGGCCTGTGTGCTGGGGTCATGTGAAACTTCCCCGCTGCTGAAGGTGCCATTGTCCTGCGGGTCAGGAGTGCAGGGCTGGGTGTTCACAGGGTGACCACTCTGGAGGTGCCTTTTGAGAGCAGAAGGTGTTTCTCATTTGAACACTTACCCCACCATTGAAACAGCTGGGGTGGCTGGGCCCACTGCAGGCTCAAAAAGGCAAAATGGACAAAAATTCATGGTTTTATTTGCATAACAACACAAAAGCTAAAATACACAACAATACACGTGCAAGACAAACCTGAGCTGTCGCTCCTCTCAGCAAAGACAGTGGGAACTTGTGTATCCCAGAACCAGCAGGATTCTTCCCTGCGTGTCTTTATCTGGAAGGTGGTATTCAAGATAAGGAGCCTCACTCAGCACAGCAGGAGGTTTTACAGCCTCTCCCATCTGCCTGGGGATACTTGATTTTCCTGAAAACGGCTAAGAACTTTCCAAGCCAATCCCTAGGAGGGACTGTATCAATTCACTGGATCATTTCAGATATATTCTCCCGCATATATTGGTGCTTTTCCCTTCATTCACAATCACTCAGTGCTCTCACAAGAGCCAGATATCCAGAGGGCTGTTGATAGAAATACTGAGATGCCTCTGACACACAGTACAATCCAGTAAGCAATAATAGATCATTCTGCTCCTGAAGGACTCCCAGCAAGAGCTCTTTGGGATGGGATTTGGACTAGTGATTTAAATAATTAATATGCCCACACAGGAATTCAGACTCTATAAACTGCTTAGTGTTCGGGGCTAGAATTTTGGAATTAAAATGAACCGATGGTTGTCAGTGAATGACAGCATTGGAGGGGGATGTTGAAAGAGGAAATATTGCATAAAGATGTGCTATTGTGTGCTTGGATCCCCCCCAAGTCCACAACTGTTTTATTGCTGAGCCCTTACAACAGTATTTGGTACACAAGGCTTGGCAGTTTTCTAGAAGTGTATTGCTGCAAGGCTCACTTTATAAAGCAGAATCGGGTCTTTTCACAAAGGAATAGCTCCATTTCCTGTAGTCAGATTTCATCACTCAGGTAAAGGATGCATCTGCCCAAAACTGAAACAGATATTTAATGAATAGGTTGATTGTGTAAATCAAACTCAGCTCTCTCAGATGCCCAGAAGACATGAAATGCTGGAGACAGATGAATGTTTCACTGCATGCGGTTTTATGGTAACATGATCCATATCCCATATTTCCTTTATTTTTCAGCAAATCCTATTCAAAAGCATCAAGAAAATAAATTAACATTATTATTTCTATTGTAATTGAAGTGCAGCCTTACTGAGTCACTGGGATGCCATTGTGTTCAGGGTGTGTGCACATGTCATGAGGGGCTCACAGTCCTGAGTGTGCAACAGAATCTAAGGAAAAGATCACGTTATCAGGGAGCTCGTGGTGATTAGGAGGAAGAGTGCTGCTGGTGGCTCACTGTCTGTGTGGGCAGTGCAGAATGTCTCCAAGGCAGCTCTGTGCAGGTAAGATCTGAAGGAGCAATACTGAGGAACTTTATCTTGACTTTGCACTGAAAGCAGAAATGAGGTGTGTTCAGTGCTGAGTCCTAACCAAGATAGGGACTGTCCTGAGAGGAGGGAAATGCACCTGGATCATTCACTTGCCAGTTATTGGGGACTGAGAAGAGAGGATTTGGCAGGGCAGTAAGCCTCCTTCTCATCAAAAATGTCCTGAAATAAGGAGATGCAGCTTCCAGGAGATGCTTTAAATTCCTCCCCAGGCACTACTGCATGAACATCAGCCAAATCAAGCTGACCTCCCTGCCTGCTTCCTGCACACTCTGTGCCATTCTGTAGGTATTCTTTGTCCCCTGCTCTTCAGGACAAATCCAAGTCCAGGCTGGGCTGGAATGTGTCCTTTGATGTAGATCACACTCTGAAGTCCTTCACCTTAGGCTTTCCACAGTCAGTGGCAGAGGGGCAGTGGGGCTGAACTGATCCTCAGCTCTGCAAAAGGCTCTGATGCAGGAGGTTATTGACAGCATCTGCCTCACAGTGCCCAGGGGAAGCCACAGCCTGTGCCTGGAGCACAGGGAATCAGAAACACACGCTGGCCTTCCAGCAGCCAGTGCACACCAGGCAGGGCTAAGGGAAGAGGTGCAAACATCTGCCAGCTGGGCTGAAGTAGAGACAAAATCTGAATTCCTCAATTCACAATATAATGTGAATTAAAAGCAGTTTTCCTTATATTCCCTGAAGGAAAACATCTATTACAGGACCTATGCTTCAAGCTACTAAATACTTTCTGTTTAATAATAAGAATTATTCAGTCATGAACAGAACCTGTTATAATTTCTGGATTCTGCCAGTGGAGGCAGGAACCTTCAGCTAAGTTCTAACTTCCAGGCTTACTTTGTAAGCATTAAATCGAGCTATTGTCACCATAGATGTCAGCCTTAACACTGCAATGTGCCTACTGCAAATAAAGACAGATCTTTAGTATCCCTTGGGCTGCCAAACATCAATTTATTATGTTCTGTTGTCATAATGTTCACTTATCCTTTCATAATAACATAGCAAAGCTGGCAAAAAAGCTCACTCAAGAGGAATATGAAAAGGTTTTTATGGGAAATATTTACTAGTGAAGCTCTTACCTGTGGAGACCAAAGAGATTTTGGAGGAAAGCATACACAAGAACTTCCTCTATGGGATCTTCACCTTCTCAAATCACCACAGCATCTGAATTTGGTCTGTCTGATAGGACAAACTGAAGGGATTTTAATGCCCTACCAATACTCTGCTTCCATGGAAATAGTGGTCCTCTACAGTCTCTGTTTAGATTAGTTGAAGACAGGATATCTGTTAAATGAATTTTCATGTTCAAAGACTTTAACTGTACAGCTCTGTCCATTGATATTTTAAGTGTATCAGAACATTTCGCTCTTAGAGAGATATTGCCTGTCAGCTGAAAGCTCATCAGCTCAGGTTTTGTAAAAATAAACTGCAGATGCCAAGTTGCCTAGAACTACCATGACTTACTCTGGGCTTTGCTGGTGTGTGGGGAAAAATCAACCAACACAGACAATGACAGGCTGTAAGCTCAGCTCTCTCCCACTAAATATAGGAGATACTTCTTCAAACTGTATCATTTCCCACAATTTCATTCAGAGGGGGTTGGTGTCCACTTCCAAAACACTAGTTGCAAACCCAAAATTGTGTATAAACAAACTGGAACATCTCATTTGAAAAGCATGCAGCTATTGATTGAGGCTGTCAGGCAGTGTATGGGCCGGTGATATCCACTGACCATGTTACGCAAACCTGAGCTGGCCTTGTGTCCTGTGGCCACTTAACAGCTAGTGCTGACTATTTATTTTGTTGTTTCTCAGTTGCAACGGAGCTTTTAATGAAAATCATGACCTTGGTGTAAGGTTATTGTTCAGGTAAAATCAAGTGCCAGGATTAGCCTGCTAATCTCCAGCTCCAGCAGACCTGTGTGATGTCTGGACATGGACTGGTGAGCAGAGTAGTGCAGCTCCCACAGACTGGTGCAAACACTGAGCTCTCTGAGACACATTTTACCTCTGTTTTTCCATTTGCTCCTTAGCACAGTGACTCTATCCTAGAACTTGCACATCATTGAGAATCCTGCCCAGTTTCCCCAGCTGTGCTACTAAAGAGTAAGGTACTAGTAAGGTAGTGGTATAAAGAGTAAGGCAGAGCTAAAGCCCCCCTGCCTTCATGCCAGTGCAGGTTGGGTGAGAGCACTGGGGAAAAAGCTTCACCTGAGGATGCAGAAGCTCACAGAACTGCTATCCCTGCCCTCTGGCAGTGGGAGGACAGTCCCCCATGTCCTGTCACTCCAGGCCCTTGCCCAAAGTCCCCCTCCAGCTCTCTTGGAGCTTTAGGTACTGGAAAGCAGCAATAAGGTCACCCCAGAGAGATTCTGGGTATTGGTGCAGGTATTTTAACCTCTTCTACAATCTCCTGTGAATTACCAGTTTTGAATCTTTGACCTTCTGTATTGACTCTGCTGTAAGGTGGCAGATGGTGTTTTTGCAAGTGCTGAGGAAGAAAAAGGAGAAGTGGAACAGAAAAGTGGATCCTATCTGGACTCATTGATTCTACACCTGTGACATAGCAGCGCGCTGTGGTCAGAGACTGGATTTACCAAGACAAGTGATCACTTTCAGACCTTGAACCGCCTCTCTCTGGGTCTCTCTATCCAGTGTCCCCTTTGGTTAAATGGTTCATTTTATTTAGGGCAGACACAACTCACACCTCATGTCTGTATAAGGGCAAGTGCTGTGGGTCCAGTGTTAATGTGTTATGGTACTGATAACTGCTCTGATCTGCTGAGAGAGCGTGACTTAGAGGGAAACGAAAACTCTTTTAGTTCAGAGTTCCCTCTAATCAGGCCAGTTTTAGAAACTGCCACCCAAACTCTTCTTATCCACATATATACAATATATATTGTATACTTACAGACTGTTTATCTAGATCTTTTTTTATATAAGGAAAATAATTAAGGTGGAAAAAACACCCAAACTATTCCGTATGTGCTATGTCTTCTTATCAGGAAGCAGCCAGACTAAAGTAGTTCCCCAGCTTCCTAGATTGCACAATCCCACTTTGCCCAATAAGAGTGCTGCAAGTACTGGGTTGTTCTTGGTGCTGGCTTTTGTAAATGCTCTTCCCTGAACTTCTCATTAACCTTCTGAACCTCATGCCTACTGGATGGATCCCAGCCAGCATCCTCCACTACCAAAGGACTCTTTGAAAGGAGAGTTTACACCTCAGGTTCCAAATTGATTTGCTGTGGCACGCTAACTACACAGAAGAGGAAGGCAAACAGTGGATTTGCCTTTTTAAAAACAGCAGTTGATTAAAAAATAAAGTACCAATAATGTGAGAATCATACTGTCCTGAAACCTTCAGACATTTTGGCACATAGCTCTGTCTCTCTCGGACAATTGCATCCCCTTTTTCACTGCTTCCCTCCTCCTGTTCCAGAGCTCCCCCCCTGAAGCCATTGGGGGGTGGGAGCAGAGTGGGTTGTGAAGTGTCCTGGGATAATCCACTTTGACAGGGAACTGTGCTGATTAAAAGTTATGGCTTTGGAACAGCAAAGCTCCCACTGCTGTCCACGTAAAAGTTGCTGCTTTCTATTTAAACCTTAACAGTCAGATCTAATCAAGAGAAAATAAGGACGTTTTTATGAATTCCATGAGAAAAATTCCCCTCAGGTGTAGGTTGCACGGTTTGATCAGCTCCAGTATCATGTTTTAGTGTTTCGTATTAATCCGGCCGACTCTGAGCCAAGAATTCAGCTTTCAAACTTGCCTGATGGCCAGGCAAAAACATTTTGGCAATTTGTTATTATTTCAGCTAAACTTACAATATGCAAATTAAGATTTATGGCAAATGAGGACTTAAAACTATGCATTTATCTCCACGTGGAAAAGGTATCGTGTAGTTGCAAGGTGCCAAAAAATACCGGAGCTGGGCAGAGAACAAGAGAATTACAACTCCCAGAAGGCACTGGAGGGTTGTACATCAGCATTTGGTGTCCTGATGACAGGAAACAAACTATTTCACAGTCTGAGATTTTCTGGAAGATACGGAGTTGACCCAGCCCTCTGACTAAGTATCTCATTTCACTGTTTCCAACTGAAAACTGTTAAAGTGTCAGGTAAATCTGGGTTTTTCAACAAGGCTGAACTAAAAGAAAAATTATTGTTTCATGGAACGTAAGTATCCTGTTGAAAACACAGTGATGGGAAAAAACTGATTAAGTACAGATAACATTTATATTCCTTTCTATTCTCCCACCCTCTCCCTCGTTTCCCCATGCAGAAGCAATTAAGATCATCCCCAGCCATGTGCCAATTCAGCTTTGCTGCAATCCCAGCAAGGCAAAGAGACAAGACACTGCCAATTCCTGGCCTCCTCCTCCTGGGGTAGTCCAGAGGAGCACAAACCATGCAAGTCAGATCCAGAGGTGCTCTGGAGAGATGCATTTGTTGCTGTGTGGTCTAATTCCCTGCTCTATGTTCTGCAGAACTGAAGACAATAGGATGACACATGGACTGGAGATAGATCTGTGCATACTTTCCTTCCTAAGTCAGGGTTTCCAATGAAAAGCTTTGGAAAACTGAAATACATGCCCAAAGTTCAGCTCAGCCTGAGCCTTGGGGTCCAATTTTCATCTCAATCAGAAATAATTTCCCTTAAGTTAAAGGATCCATAACCACACAGCACCAGTGCACACAGGCCAGACTCAAGCCGCATCTGGCAACAAGGGCTTGAACAGGAACAATGTTCAGTGAACAGCACAGATTTTTTCTTTTCAGAGGTTTGTCCCCTCACACGCAAACCAGAATTTCCAGATTCTGGAAGCTGCTCTGCCTCACTGTCCTAGTTTACTGGAAGAAAAAAGCAGCCTTCATTACTCACCTTATTCCCTATTTTTACCTAACTCCTAGGAATAGCTCACAGAATTTGAAAAGCTGGCTGTAAAGGAACTCATTCAAGCAGGGCTTGGACTCAGCTGATATAAATACATAATTCTGACTCGGAGAACAAAACTGGTTTAACCAAAAGGATCTGGTGTCCAGGGCGTGTGGGGCTGGGTTTCCTCAGCCCTGCCCTTGCAGTGGCAGCTGGTGCCTGCTGTGGGAGGATGCTCTCCAGTGCCCGGGCAGAGCAGGGCACGGCAGCGAGAGAGGGTTAGAGAGCAAGTAGAGAGCAGGGAGCAGACCATGTGTGTTCTTAGACAGCCACCTAGTGAGTTTAGGGAGGAATCAAGAGCTCCAAGAAAATTCCGTGAATTCTCACAGAGGATGGACTTACACTGCAAACACAGTGCTAAAACAGTGCTAAAACAGTGCTAAAACAGTGCCAAACTTCACTGTGCAGTGCAGAGGGGCTTTGTCAGGGAGCTAGCAGAGCAAAAGGGTGCTTCAATTACTGAGCTGCAAGACAAGATTTATCATCCCTCTGTGATTCTCAAAGTGAATGTTTGGGGAAGAGTTCAAGTATTGAAAAAGATGCCTGAGCTTTAAGTGAATTTCAGAATTTTTTTCAAGAAAAAGTGTATATATATATATGGTTTTATACGTCTCTTTATATATATATGCATATATATATATATTTGTATATTTATATATTTTTATATATATATATACGCACTCCTCACCTTTTTCTTACATACCCATTGCTAACTCAAAACATTCCTGTTCACTGAAAACAGAACATCATGGACATCGTGCAATATTAAAAAAGGGGCAAAGTCCGGAGGGATAGAGAGAGAATCATAGAATCATTCATGTTGGGAAAGACCTCTAAGAGCACCAAATC
This sequence comes from Corvus brachyrhynchos, assembly GCF_000691975.1. Classification (NCBI taxonomy): domain Eukaryota; kingdom Metazoa; phylum Chordata; class Aves; order Passeriformes; family Corvidae; genus Corvus; species Corvus brachyrhynchos. The sequence continues at coordinate 743,576 of NW_008238440.1, forward strand.
CTACTGTAAGCCCAGCACCACCACCATGCCCACCATTAAACCATGTCCTCAGGGGCTGTATCCACAAGTTTTTAACCCTTCCAGGGATGGTGACTCCACCAGTGCCCCTGGGGGCTGGCACAGAGAGCCTGCTTCACTGCTGTGGTGTGGTGGGCCGTTTGTGCTTAGCCAAATTTGGCTGTGGGTGTGAAATTAGCAGGAAGTCTTTTGAGAAAGAAAGGAGAACCCCGTGAGCCCAGTTCACCTCAAAACCAGCACTTGCATTTGTTAGTTGTGTGTGCTGAGTTCCAGCTCTGTGAACAAAAAGGAAAATGAAAAATCCCTTAACTATAAGGATCTACAGAAAAAACATTCAGGTATGACTTTTGGAGTTTGCTTTTGCAGAGTTACCCCAGGGAGATGTCTGACAAAGCTACACACTCACTGTCTCCTGCTCTGGGTGCTCACAGAGCCACAACATGCAACTTTATTGCTGTGCTAGAAGGACACAGAATGTGTGGAATTATAATGAAGCAGCCAGAGTCAGCACCTCATCAGTTCAGTGGTTACCTATTAACCACTGCTCGCTAAGTTGCGTTTTGCTATGAAGTTCCCAGATGGTCTCTCGTGGGATCAACTGAAAGGGGAATTTAAAGAAAGATCATCTGAAACAAAAAATTAAGGTACTTGTGGAAAACATTATCAAAACCGTGGTCCTGCAAAGTTTCATCCAGTATCAATATGCCATAGATCGGCTGCAGGGAGGTTAGTAGGTCATAGAAGACAATTAAACCCTGATGATGGTACTCTGTTTGGGAGGCTGTAGAATTTCTACATGGATATTTATTGCCTCCCAAAACTCTCCCAAAACAGAGAACCGCCTGGGCTGCAGATCATGTCAATCCTGATCCAATGCTATAGGCTTGACCATACAGTTTCTTTGTTCTCTTAGACTTGCAGTGTTTGTAATCCCCAAGTCTAACAATGTAATAACATATTAAAAATAGCTATGAATATGCTTTGAATTCCTCTTAGAAACATTAGCTCTACATGCCTAATTAAATATCCTTGACACACACAAAAAATAATTGCAAGGAAAAGAAACTTCTCTCATGAGGGCCAGATGATTTTAATTAGGTCTCACTCAAAATCTTCCTCAGCTCACATGGCTCAGCTCTCGGCAAAACACTCGGTTGCACTGAGATGCCATGCTGTGCTCCTCTTCTTTCCCTTTCACACTGGTTGCTACTCCTGTGTCCCAGTTTCTCCCTCTTCCTTAAGAATTTACCGTCCTCCAGCCCTCAGAGCTCGGGTTCTGAATGCCCCAGACATGTGGGGCTGGGGCCATTTGCTGATTTCTTACTTTCCACACCTCCGGAGAGCCGGTCTGCACATATGGTGTGATTCCGTGTACAAGCTGAACATATGCACAAAGCTTCCACACCAAATCTGTGGAGGAGCAGAAGCAGTATTTATTTATTTATTCCAGAGGAGAGTTACAGCCCCTTTTTCCTCCCCCAGCCAGCAGCAGGTCTGCTATTAGCCCAGCTACTGGAGTATGAACTCAGATCTCTCTGCCTTCCTTGGAGGACAAGAGGGGCTAAATGCTGATGGCAGCTCAGCAGAGCCTGAAGGGCATTCCCAGAGGGAAGGTGGGTACCACCCAGCAGCAGAGATCCTGACAAATTCATGCTGCTGCCACCACAAACCTCCTTCTTCCTCTCTTGTACCCTGGGAGGGATTTGCTGCCGTGGTATTCTGACACTGCCCAGACAAGAGAGACAGGCACTTTTCAGTGTCTCAGTTACAGCTCAGATATTTATGGTGTTGGTGTAAAGAATTAGGGCATCTCTAAAGCACATTCTTCTACCTCCCTTTTTCCCTGCCACAGTTATTAATAGTTAATAGTAAAATTTGTACTCCATGAGGATTGAAATGATATGGATACCCAGTTTGGTCTAAGGAGTTCTTTACAAATACTAGAATTATTTAATCCACATCAGCATAACAGATGTTAGTTGTCATAGTTAGCAAAGTCCTGCAGTTCTTTCTTGTGGGATTTCTCCTTTCCTGGCCCTGAGCAGTTTTAAGCCTGGGCTTTTGATTTTTTTCATGTGTGTACTATGGGTCTAAACAGCATTAAGTGTCACAAGCCTCAACCTGGCCCTGAATGGCTTGTGTTTACTGCAGTGTTTTATCTGACATCTCAAGGGGTCATTTTAGATCTTGAAATGACTTTTGAATGTTTTTTTGTTTGTTGGATGGTTTTTAAATGCCAGATCAGGGAGTCTGGCAAATTGTAGCACACAATATTAAGTTCCAGGTGTTGGAAAGGCTTACAACACAGCACACAGACCTTCTGAAATATCTCCACTGCAGTGTCATCCTTCTCCTCCACCTGAGGTCACCCACAAGTGTCCCCCAAATGGCCACTGGTTCCCAGCACTTCCCTGCTGCTGGAATTCAGCAGTTCTACCTGTGACATTTGTGCCAGTCACTTCCACAGCCTCTGAGGTTTCCAGCTCTGAGCTGGGAGTTCTATTCCCCAATGCTGGGTTTTTTGCTTATTTTTAATTTTACTTCTAGTGCAGCAAGGAATTTTATCCAGCTATCTGCATCCAGCTATAGTTTAGTTACACACAAGGTTCTTTAAATGGACAGTCTCTGCAGCCTCCATGATTCCTCTGGGTACTTCTCCTGTTCAGTACAGATATCCACACAGAATTTACTAGCAAAATCCAGAAGACTTTATTTATGAGAAAAGCAATGACATTGAATTAAGAGTTATATTTAATTTGTCCAAAGAGGGAGAACTGCTAGGTGCTCTTGTGTTAAGTCAGTGTTACACAAGTGATCACAGGCATCAAAGCTCTCTAACCCTCTTTATTTATGAGAAAAGCAATGACATTGAATTAAGAGTTATATTTAATTTGTCCAAAGAGGGAGAACTGCTCAGTGCTCTTGTGTTAAGGCAGTGTTATACAAGTGATCACAGGCATCAAAGCTCTCTAACCTGCAGCAGTTCCTCTGGCTCTGAAGCCATGACTATACTGAGATTCCTGCCTGCATGGATCATTCTTGCTGTTATTCACCTGGAGCACAAATAAAGTTCATCCCTGTCAGACCACGCAGAAGGTATTGCTTCTTGGGGATGTATAAAATATATTTTCTCTATGCTAAATGGGCAAATACGTTTTTCTCTCAGGTAATACCTGCATGACACTAATTTCTACACTGTGGATTTAAAATCTTTTCAGTGATGATCCCTAAAAAATCTTCCCAACTACCTGAGCCCCTGGAGCAGTGTGTCTGTGTGATCCCATTATACATCTGGAGGTCTCTGGGAGTGTGTGAGCCCTGTTTCTGTTCACAGACGTCTGCTCTGGTGGAACATCTCTCTGTGAATCCTGATTCAGAGCTTTTTGGGTTTTTTTTCCTCCATGTCCTTCTGTTCTGACACAACCTTGTCACCAGAATCACCTCATGGAGCACCTGTTAATAGCCATAAGATATTTCAGAATTGCAAGAATTTAAGACCATTTGCAGGACTTTGCAGAACTGAGGCATTGTGGAAACAATGGTGATAGGTTCAGGCAGAGCTGCAATTTTGTTCTAGGGCTTCTGTTCATTCATTGGACAGTTTGTTCAATACCACTGCTTTGCTGTAAGAAATGAAAAGTCTTGTGAAGGAGAGAAAACTGAAGCAGGAACTGAAAGCAGACCAAATTTCCGTACCCCTGGAAAATAGTGGACTTCTCTATGAATAATCATTAAGCTGCATCCATTTGTCTGTGGTTTGAAAATAAGGGCAGGACTTGATTGAATATCTTTGTGATTATGGGTTTAACCTTTAATGATTCAGAGCAAAAATATCTCTCCAGGGTCTTCTAATATAGAAAGAAATGCTCCATCATCTCCTGTGAACAGCCCCTGTAAAGTGAAATTTGGTATCCCCCAAAGCATCTGGAAAATACCCTAAGCAGACTGGCAAAACTACAGCCATGAATTCTCTTGCAGAGGACAGTTTGGTGGATTTTTATTGCTTCCCAGATCTTTAACTACAGAAACATTCCTTTGTAAGTCTTTACAGACCTTTCATAACCCTGAGTTTGGCTTATGTTATTGTTTCTATCCCTGATTAACTAACTGCAGGTTTATTCTTTAATTTTAAGGGCAAGCAAGAACATGAAAATACAGCTGAAGCTGCTGGGAACTTGAAGCATGGAAATACTAGAAATTCACCATTTTACAGGAATCACACTGTGCACTGACAGAACACTCCCAGGCATGTGAAATTAAACGTGTACGGGAAATTCTTTTCCTGTGGTTTAATTTTTCAAATCTGACGTGCTGGCACAGCGCGTGGCAGAGTGACCAATGGTAGCAGGAAAGCATATGGTTATATCTTTTATGTTTGTGTTGTCCTGTGAACATGAGATACACAAGAACACAGATTTAATTACTAAGATTTACCCAAGCTTTTGACAAATTCAGCGGAGCTGCACCAACCACACCAGTGCAGCATGTGCTGGTAAAAGGTGCTCGGCAGGCAGGACTTGTCTGAGGAGCAAAGTTTCACAGTCATATCAAGAACACAAGAAACAAACCCTTACACTTGCTGGATGACTTGCTAGAAAAAAACCTGATTTGTTCTATTTTCATAAAAACGACCTCAGAGATGTGAAGTTGTCACAGTTTTTGTGAAACAGGAGGAAGGCTGACCCACCTGAGAAGCGCAGATAGAGCTACACAATGAGAGGTGTGCTGGCATTGATAAAAATTCAGTGCTCAGAGGACAGAGCCAATGAACCCCACTACTGAGCCTACAGAAAGCATTCTCTGTCAGTGTTGCTCAATGCTGAGCCTATCTAGTTTTGAAGAAAGTCTCATATTTATGATAAGGTAAAAAAAAAGCCCAACGCCCATCTCCATTTTCACAGACTTGGGAGATTTAAATTCAGGCCGTCTGTGAAACTTCATAGAAGAAGAAAAACTTCCCACAGCTCATCTAGAACTTGAAAGAGGTATTTGCTCATTCCATTGATGTTTTACACTCTCCATGTGAGACAATTCCCTCCACTGATCTCCCCCAGTGGTGCTAATTTCAGCAGTGAATTGTTGTATCACAGAAGACGACTGCGTGGGGAGATGGTAGAATAACTTCTGGAGAAAGTCTTATGTCATATGGAAAATCTTTGAAAGCAAGTGACAGGTGTTTAGGTTATTACAAAATGAATGATAAATCCCTCCTTTATACATTTTTTGGTCACTATTAGAAGAAATGCTGTAAACAACCACCCTCAGAAGTGTGCTATCCTTGCTGCTCAGTAGCAGTTACCTGGAAAGTTTTTACCTTTTTTCCCCTTTTTTGCACATTCAGGAGGGCTGTGGAACAGAGCTGCAAAAGGCTGCCACTAACAGGCTCTGAAAACATGGGAACAAACACTTTGTTGAGGTCCCGTGGCTGGAGCTTGCTGCTGTGTAAGAGGAACTGGTGAAAGGTAGGGTTGGAAAAGCACATCATGGGACATGAGGGAGGTGTGGAACCATGAGACAACTGTTCAGGTAGATCTGAGTGTCTTGAGCTGCCTGCTGGACTAAGATGTGTCAGGGTAAAACCCCAGCAGTGCAGAGTCCGTGCCATGCACGCCAGGTGGGCTGGCTTTGGTTCTGGTCTGGAGAGGAGATGCTCTGGTTACAGTCAGACACTTCTGGGGACTCTTTGCTTAAGGGCAAATACACACCAGAAGTACCTTTGGCTTAATTCAGGTCATGGTGGAATCACCAGGATGGTAAAAAGGGGAAACCTTGAACGAAGGCTGGCACAATTCTTCAATTCATGACTTTCTGTTTCTGCCTGTGAGTTCCCTGTAGTTCTCCCTAAGCCTCTGAAAGCCCTGTAGATGTGCATACAGCAGCTGCACTGCTACGAGAAGCAGGATCCTTGTGTCCTTCCGTGAGCAAAATCTCCACAAACACAGTTCAAATGTTTCCAGCAGGTGATAAAACTCAACAAGGAAATCCTTAACTCTACTCTTTCATATTATTCCTGTGTATTTGTGAGCTGCCTTCAGCAGCAGCATCCTCTCTGCGTTAATAAAAACTGAAGCAAGTTTATAAGTGCTATCACCTCCAAAATCTGTTTAATGAGAGTGCTTTGCCTAGCCTGTGACCAATCCCACTAATCCCACTGCTTCCCTGGACCAGGCACAGCACAATGCATAAATGAGCAATTGCATTCATACTGTTTGCCTGAAGGTTTTCAGCATGTGTGGGTCTACTCGTGTGCCTTAAGAAAAAACACTCCAGCAAGTAAAAACATGAATGTGTTCTTAAAATTGCCCTTCTGGAATTAGCTCAACCTATTTGTAAGAATTCTTGCAACTTAGCACATGCTTCATCTTCAGCTCAGAGTGTTAGCCAAGTAATAATCAGCACTCAGCAAGAATTAGAAAGCCAGTTTGTCACAGTGAGGTCATGGGGAAGATTATTCCTGCTTTATGTCTCCATTTATAATAAATATTCCACAGCCTGTCATGGAAGGGATGTAGAACATATTTATACTTCCAACCTCTCTTTTCACATAAAATTTATCAACTTGTCTGGTAAATTCAATAGAAGCCTATTCCCTTTTGTCACTTTTTACATGCCTCCTGGCTCAGGAGAACGAATAATCTACCTCAGAGTGCAACAGAGCTCTTGTCTGCCTTTGAAAGTTAATGTGGCACAGATCTAGATTAGCAAAGGTATTTAGGTATTTCCTTTTCAGGTAGAATATAACTGTATAAATCTTCTTCTCAGAGTCACGTCAAACATCTGATGCACTCACCTCATATTTAGGCTGCTTCTTACCATCTGTTGAGGTATCAAGATTCAATTTCACAACATCATCTTGCTCCTATCCAAGTATTTATTGCCAGATAAGTGTGGGCTTGGGAAATCAGCCTACATGACGGTGTAATGCCTTTGTCCTCCTCTTTCAGAAACACTGGAAGGAAAATCCAGTGCATTTCTCAGAACAGAAATGTTCCCTTCTCTGAAAAAAGCAATGGGAAATGTGAGCAGTGTCTCACTACGTGGCAATGAGACATTCAAGTCTTCACAGGGAGGGAGCCAAGGCAGCCAGTGTAACCCAGAGTGGGTGGCTCCAACAGGACATCTCCACACCTAGATGGTCAGAGTGCAGCAGAATTTAGACACAATTTCCCTGTGTCCTCAGACTCCCTAGGGAAATGTGGCAAAGGAGCTGGTTGTGGTATTTTTACACAGACCAGGGACTCCTCACACTGGGCACACCCTGGAGAGTATTTGGAGAACAGCACATGCCAATGCCAGTTGCCTGCCTGGTGTTGCCAAGTTTGGAAGACAGGTTGAAGAAAAGCTCTAGGTTCCTTTCTTTTTTAATCTGTATATATTAACAGCACTGTGGTGATGATACAGTTTTAAAAATAAAATAACAAAATAAATCAGACTGAGGAATGTGCTATAATTCAGGACCCAGACCCACTGAAATCTTATGAAAAGGCAGGAAAGAAAACATGTCAGC
>NW_008238440.1:751261-783553 GCF_000691975.1 Corvus brachyrhynchos
ATTGTATCTCAGAAAGGCTTAGGGGATAGAATTGACCAGAAAATAGGAAGAGCTTTTATTTACAAGACATGAAGACACATGTTGTATCTGTGTCCCCTCTAAATATTTAACGAATATTTAAAGGCACATTATTGAAACAAACTGAGTACAGACAGCTATTTCTTTTTATGAAACATATGGGAATGATCATGATGGAATTACTCTTTCCAGAAAGAAGTTTTGAGGAACTTCCAGTTGTACTCCAATAAAATAATTGCTTAGAGAGAAAAAAAACCCACCACCAACAAAAAACCACACACAAGCAAACAAACAAAAAACACAACAAAAAGAGCAATTTTTATCTAGTAAGAAAGTTTCTAATCCTACATTTTTTGCTCCCATAATTCTTACCCAAATGGCTTTCACTGAAGTCTGCTGCATAAGGAAGCTTTCTTAAGTGAGTGAAAAATGATAATAAAAAAGCTAGTAACATAATTTAAGCTTTGCAAAGAAACAGATTTTTCTTAAGATGGTAAATGGGAGGTTTATCTTGAGAAATAACTTGCATATGAATTTTTTACCACACCAGCATAGCAGCTGCTGCAAGGGTTGTGTGGCATATCACAGGTGAGCTGATTCAATGCCTGGAGCCTTTAACTGTTTCACAAAAAGTGCTAACACAGGAAATGAGTGCACCTGCCCTTGAGGGGAGAGAGGACAAGGATGATGGAAATAGAGAGGAAGAAGGATTCCACCCCCCAAGGCTGAAAATCTGTTAAAATCTCATATTGCTTTGAGGAGCCAATTCACACAATTGTTATTTCAGGACAATAAATCAGAGAAAGGCTGAATGAATGGATGAACAGTTTAAAAAGAACCACACTGAGAACAAACCAGTAACCCCATCTAGGTGTTGAAAGATGTCGGGATTTGTATTTTAAATCTTTAAAATGGCCATCTTGCCCTGACCATGGGGAGATAAGCACCCTTATCTCCATCTCCCGATCTTTTGTCAAAACATACATCCCCTCTCAATTGCAGAGCTGACCTGGCTCATTTTCCATAGCCTCTCCTAAAAGTTCCTGACACCAGCACCTGGTCATCACCTCAGGCTGTCTTGCCTTTACAGTAGTCATACCTCGTTTTCCATATACAGGAATTGTTAGCATCACATCACGCAGTTCACTGGACATTGCCATCATTATTCTAAGCAGGATTCTATGACATTTTAGTGGTTTTGCTTTGGGCCATTTCAGTCCTTTAGCCTAAGGCTGCCAGTAAATCCAACAACAGACTTTGCTTTCTGATTTATGCACACCCGGACACGGATTTTCTCCTCCCATGGAAAATACTGGTGTTTATGAGAAAAAAAATGTCAAGTGAGCTTAAACCCACCAGTTTTACAGGCCTTTCGGAGGCTGCAGCACTTTAAAACTCTCAGCATGGTGTGTAAAGCAGTCAGCAGTTCTTGCTGTTTAATTGTCCTTTTCCGCAGCCACTTGCAGTCAGGAGGGCAGCACTGGCATCTCCGTGCCCTAGCTTGGCAGACAGAGGCAAGAAGTTTATGTCCCTCCTGAAGTGACATCTACTTTAGGATGAGATCTGCTTAGAACTCAAGAAAGTCACCTTAAAACCTGTCTACAATCCTATTAAGGAAAATAATGAAAAAGTAGCAAGAGGCAAGCCAGCCGAAAAGGGAGAATAAGGATTAAAAACTTGCAAAATATGAAGATATGAGCACCGAAGAAAAAAACCCTCTGAAGCAGGCAGTAGGTAACATATCTTTGGTCAAGATGGACTACACAGTAAACCTGTCATAAAAACCTTCGGCAGACCCATGAACAACTATATTTAAAAAAAAAATCCAATAAGAAACACTGAACATGAGCCCAATCCAGCAAAACTAAGTACTATTTCTTGTTGATATAAGCTCTGTAGCCAGCTGAGTGTGGTGCTCACTTAAATCTCTGGCACTTAACAGCAGTGAGAGAAGTACACAGTGCAATCTTGGAAGGCAGGCAAAGACAGATGGAAAGGGACAGTAAATGAGCCAGTGACTAGACAGACAGAAAATCTCACCCAACATTTTATCTTCCATCTGCTTCTCCCTGTAACAGTACCTTTGCAAAATCAGATCTCCCTTCCTGACACTGGAAATGGCACAAGGAGTGTTTATGATGGGGAATGTGTTTAAACACACGAAAAACCAAAAAAACAAAAGGAAAATCTGAGGGTAAGCGTTTGAGAGCAGACATTCCTGAGACAGATTTCTTTAAAATAAAACGTTATTGTGTTTCCTTTGTTTTCCCATATTGTTCTTTAATCTGCCCCTTAAAGGGGGGTCTGAAAAACATTGAGAGAGAAGCAGAGAAGAGATGAAAGAAGGAAAGATGCAGCTTTGAAACAGTACAATGTGTTTCTTTTTGTCCCTCCAGTATTCCCAGCAGCAATAGGGGGGAGCAGTAGGGATTGTGCTGGGGAGGGAGTTTGGCTGCAAGTCTCTGTTCCAAACAGCACATTTCTTCATGGCAGAGAGTGCAGGTTTTATCCTCCTTCCCATCAGGTCGGTGATATTTGACACTTACAGGTTTACTATACTGTATTATCTTGAAACCTTGTAAATAATTTTTCATTTAAATTTAAATTGCTCCTGAGGGGCAGAAGGGCGGACAAAACACCCCAAGTAGTTAAAAGCTTGGTAGTCAGTGAATCAGTTTCCAGGCTGAATAGACTGCAAGAATCAGTGAAATTCTGTTACAAGTTTCTGTGTACCACATCACCACAGATACTGCAAAGATACAGAGGGAAAATACTTGATTCTGTTATCAAATGTGCAGGGATAGCATGAGAGCAAAACTTTATCTTCCTCTGCATAGCAAGAAGTACTTTGCTACCTAATATAAAGCTAGTTCTTCAAGAGATAAGTGATAGACAAAGCATCCTTAGGGCTGAAAGTACATTTATAATGCAGCCCTGGATGGCTTCTACAAAACCAAACAGCCCCAACATGCGGCACTTCAGGAGCTCTGGCCCTCCATCTGCATCACACTGCACCTCCTGTAACCCTGATCTTCCATCCCCATTTACCAGACTCAGGGAGAGTATGAGAAAACCATTTCCAACAGGATTAGCAAATTTAGAATCAATGGGTTTTATTGATGCAAAGCACAGAGGGATTTCTGGGAGCAAAAGAAAACATACACCTCCACTTCAAGCTCCCACTAATTTCGATTTCTTACTTTAAAGCAGCAAAACACTTCTGAGTTGTCCCTGGTGAGCAGTTCCTAATGAGAATGGAGTTGGCATGGAGCACTAAATCAGTGCAACAAAGGACACTATTCCCTGGCACTGATGTAGAGGTTTTTTACGGCAAAACCCTACTGATTTCCAGAGCATTCTGTACTCAAGCATTTCAGACTTTGCAAGAATTTCAGCACTGAATTTTATCAGTTATGTCAGTTTGATTGGGTTGTATTCCTGTTCCAGAGGTGCCAGCTACACAGTAATGTTTTATTGCTTGTATTGCTGACAAAGACTGTATCATCTAGCTCTGGAAATGTACTTAGAGGGCTGTAAATAAAAAGGAAATTTTGCAGAACTAATATTGCAGGTTGTGAATGGCAAGGGGGCACATTTACAATAGAACACTGATTGCACTTTCTGGCTATTTTAGCAACTGGATAATGATGGATGGAGCTACAGCAACTTTGCTTTGGGTCTCAAGGGAGATCAGTGCATATCCTAGGGAACACCCTGTTCAGTAACTATAAAATAAAACCCTTTGATTTAATATCAAAATTAAATACTGAAGACACTAATTCTGCTGAGCAGCAGCTTTGCACAGAGCACATCATAGCACCTCTACAGCACAGGGATGGTGCTTCTGAAGAGATGTCCTGACTGCATGTCCTGCCCATGGCCACCCTTTAGCACGCGGCTTCTTTGGCAGGATCCTTTATGTGTTTGGTAGCACAGATGACAAAACCAACCCAGCCAGTGCAGGGTTTATTCAGCTGACATAGTGAAGAGCTCCTCTGAGAGCCAGGGCTGCAGTGTTTGCACTTCTGTGTTGTGCTGAGCCTGATCCAACCCCATTTCAGCTGATGGAAGGACTCCTGTTGACTTCAGCATGCCCTGGATTTGGCCCTTGGTGCAGTGAGGGGCACAGTGACAGTTTGAAGCCGAAGTTCTTGAACTATGTGGATATTTCACAACTTAAGGAACATATAAAAGACAGAGGTATTTTCCCTCCCTTTCAGTGCTCATGGTACAGTCTGTGACAAAAAAACCTGCCAGCTTCTCCAAGCCATTGATTAACCTTCCTTGGTTTTACATTCCTTTGTTCCTGGAAAAAAAGTCAGACAAAAATATCAGCTGCATTGTCTCAATACTAAAGAGCTCCTTCAGACAAGGACTGCCTTATTTTTTTCAATATTTAGCACTTCAGAAGTGGATTGTGTTGAGAGATGAAAAGAATCAACCATTTTATTTAACGAATGACAAAATCCTAGTTAAAACTTGCTTCCATTTCAAGCTTGTCCTTGTATCACACAAGGCTATGCACTGCCTTGATCATGGACCAAGAGAAGCAGTTCTCTCCAGAGACTCAGCTGAAAATGTCCCAAATATCACCTCATTTTAAATACCTTTAACTTGCTAAATGCTGAGTGCTTTAAAAGCACTTTTGACTGGTTTCCCACCACCAAGACATGTGTCTAAAATTGTTATTGCTTCTAAAATAAGGGTGATACAAGATACAAGTGTGATTCCTTTTGTGACTGCAGTTTTCTGATCTGGTGTTTTGTCACACCAGTTCTGTGATTAAATATATTAGTTCTGAGCAGGAACACTGACTGAGAGATCATCAAGCACTGGAAGTGCTCAGGAGTCAAGGGGCTGTATATCCAAACAGGATTTTGCATGTCTTCCACATTTTTTCTATTCACAAGTCCCTCCATAATATGAGATAACATGAGAAATTCAAGTTACACTGCATTCTTTGTCCCTTCCAGCAGCCAGCCTTTTCCCTTTATTGTTTAGCACAGCAATGCCTATATTTGGTGACAGTGGTGCAACCAAAGCTTGCCACGTTATGAGCCAGATTTGAAATGAAGGGGAATTCTATGGCTATAAGAGCATATTTTATTTTGGGCTTTGGTTTTCTTGTTGACTTTTTTTTTTCCCTTTTTTTAACTTAAGATGGCATTATCAAGAGAATGACGTATCCTGGAAAATTGTTTCAAAAGAATGAGGGTTACAGGCTACCCATGGAAACAATCTACTTGAGGTATTTCCTAGAGATCTTATCACTGTGATAGCAAAATTTCAATGTGTGAGGCAGATAAATATGGATGGCAACTGAGCTGCAAATTGACCTTGTAGGCTTGGGATAGATTTAGTCACTGCTGCCAAAAAAATTTTCAGGTACATCAGAGATTTGTGCCCAGGGGTCCTCTTCTTACCCAACTAACTTGTAATCACAACTGTCAGCTTCAGAACATTTATGTGACCCTGTGGAGTGTAATGTGACTCAACCATCTGAATGTGAAATTCGTTAGACAACTGCAGCATGCTCAGTGGGAGCAGATTGTGAGACAACAGTGATGGATAAAAGAAGATGAAAGAACAGGTTAAAGGGTTCCTGCAGTGGTTTTGCAGGTTTGGGAATAGGTGTGCATGTATTAAGTGCCAACGTGCCTCCTCACACACCTCCAATGAGATCATTTGGGTGCTGTGACAGAGTCAGCAGTAACAGAAGCTGACACCTATCTCTTCCAGTATCAGGGTATAACAATGATTGGACTGCACTTTAATAAGTCTTGCCATTCCTTGTTTATCAAGGACATCAGGCTTTGAAAGAACAACTTGCTTGATTATAATCTGGCAGCGAGAGGTGTGAGCAGCCCTCCTCACAGCACTTTACCCATTACCCACAGTACCTCTCAGTCCATGCCAGTCACTCTTCTGTGGATCATTCTAATTGTATAAAGGGGTTTGGACACTACTAACTTGTGTCTGGTACAAGGAGGGTTGATTTATTAGCCCTCTCCAACTTATATTTGTTTTAACCTCCAGTAGTCCAAAAGGCATCTATTGATCTAGCTAAGGTCTCTATGTAAAACCAAACCTTTAGGCAATGAGACTCCTTGGCAGGCTCTCACTGACTTATCAGTTACACTTTTTTTTTTTTTTTAAAGTCTAATTTTACTTCCCCTGTCCATTTTCCCTCATAATTTCTTCTTGCTGAGGTGGGCACTTACAGAGAAAGGCAGTGCTGCTGTTGAGAGAATCAATACTTCCATTGCAGGGTACTTACAGTGCTTCATTCTCTTTGCATCCTGTGCCCTTCATATGTCAGGGATAGGGATCAATTATGAAGATCTGTCGGGTTTGTTATTACATGAGAACATTTATTCTGTTAAGAGGATAAAGCAAAGTCAGCAAGCCAAGAACATTTCAACTACAGTTTCCAAGCCTACAGTTACAGCCTGTTAGAAAGACAAGAATATTTCCTTTATTCTAAACTCAGAACAAAAGAACAATTCTCTTCAGCCTGGCCACTGAAGAAATGTAATTGAGAATCACAACATAGAGCTTGAAAATATCCGGAAAATTTTTTCTAATGATGTTTTTGCCTAAAGGCTTTCCCCCCAAAGCCTCTCCTCCATCACAAAAAGATTCAACTAGAACAGCACTCATCAGATCCCTTTTTGTACTGGACCATGAGCATTACTTCATTTTCCATGGCTGGCTCAGTTCAGGCTCTCAGGGAATTACCAGCAGGGCATGCAGCTGTGGTCTTTTCTTGCCTCTCTAAGACAACGTCAGCTTGAATTTACCGAAACTAGCAGATGTCCGAGTACACTGTAACAGATAAAAAGAAAAGCAGCAAGTATGAGCAGAACCTGGCTCCCAGATCTCTAAAGAGCTTGTTATTAGTGTGATAAGCTATAGTACTGCAATTGAATAGGCTGGACACATTAAACTTGCAAACACATTTAGTTGCTGACTAACAAAACTCTTGTTCCACACGTGTACACCTGATCCAGGCAAGGGCAAGGTCAGAGACAGGCTTTGTTCCTTAGCATTTTATGGTTTTGCTTTTCTTCACAAGAAAAAAGGCGAAGACAAGAGCAGAATTTCTTATAGTGATTTTCAACCAATGCTTTGAAGGTGAATTCTGAATATTTAAACTTTTCCTCACAGTGGGAATTCTGATATTTGTAGCCACTGCCAAGGAAGGATCTTTTACTATTAAAGTGGTCAAAAATAAAAGTGAACATACTACAGAGTCCGGGAGAGATGCCAGAACTGCACGTTCTCTGCATAGCTAAGAACAGGTACAGTGCAAGTGCTGCATGGTTAAGATGTTATCTACCCTCAGCAAACATCTCAGCCTAATTTGGAAAGAACAATGTTGAGGGGAAAATGTTTTATTTTATTCTGTACTTCCATTCAGCAGTGATTTAAGGAGCTAATTAGTGCCAGCATTTGAGGTCCAGATCCTAAATATGCTTGAGTGCCTATTAGCTATTGCATCTCTTGCCAGCTGCCTGCCAAGTCCCTCAGAGGATGTGAACCCTGACTGCTGTGAGAGGAACAACCCTACATGTGGAGCCTTCTCTTGCTGTCCAGTGGGAGAACACCCAGCACCTGGAGATCAGTTCTCACTTGTGCTCAGCCCTTGCAGGCAGCAAGAGCAGACAGGACTCTGACAACATGAAGAAGAATTTGACTCCAGGTACCAAACCCGGAAAGGTTTAAGTTACTTCAAAGCCCTATATCAGCTATCACTTAACATTTAAATTGTTTCCGATTGAAATCAAATTGTTTCTATTGAAACGCATTAGGTGCTAAGGATCTGCTTGGAGTTATGCACAATACCACCACCCCCCTTATGACTTTAGCTCCTGAGCTAAAGAATGACACTTAAAATAAACTCTGTCATTCTGCTTTATGGGTCTCAAGACACAAACTATCATCTCAGACCACATAGACCCAATACTCCTTCTAGCTCAGCATGCTCCTGGCTAGACCTACACACTGGTCTGTGCCATTTCCTGGGCCAAATTTTCTTCTCAGTACAAATTTAAACTCCACATAATGCAGCAAAGATTTTCTAGACACAGTGATCAGAATGCATTTAAAGTTGAACTTCTCTTGTTTCTTGTTATTCTCCTGTATGTCTCATGTGCAGCTCTCTTTTGAAATGTGAACACTCTTAAAATATGTATTTGCGTATATGAAACCAGAGTTTGCATCCTGCTCTGACTGTGACCCCGTGACATTACACAAGCAATGACAAGCTGCAGGGAAACTATTTAGGAGGAAAGAAATGCAATTCTAAATCTTTTATGCTTATCTATGTTTGTGATTCCAGTCATGGATCCTATCTGTTTGTAAATTCCAAAGCAAAATACCTCTGAACTTGCTAAGTTGATATGGATATGCTCATCTTCTCCTTGCTACATAAAATTAGACACATACTAGGCAACTGTGGACTGATTAAGAGTCTCTCCAGCAAAATAAAAGAAGATAGGTCTTGATATAGATTTGACAGATACTGCTGACTCTTGTCAGAGGCAGAAGTGTAAGGTGCATTGAGATGCTTATGAAATTCCTACCCTCTATTATGAGAACTTTCAGCAGTGGTTTTATGCTGCAAAGTGACTCTGAATAAATAGCATTGTGAAGTTCCAAATTTATTTTCTCTCAAAGATTTACAGAATAAATTTGCCTGCTTTACAGGAAAAGATGCATTTTCTCTCACTGACATCCCTGCAAACTTTGAAAGTCACAGCTGTGTTCTCCTTTCATTGCTGCTCTCCTGAAGTGGTGTCTTATTTAAAACTGTATTGTTAATGTAACAGAGAAAAAAATTCAATACCTTCAGAAAGAGATCCTTTAAAAGGCCTTGAATATACAAAACAACCAGTACATATCCTAAGATTACTAAAAAGCTATATTCATATCTAAGGGGGTGATACAAATCACTCTAGGATTTGATTTCTCTGAATCATAAAGATTCATCATAAAAATCTAGTTATGAGGATCGTTAAAAAAATGAGCTTCAGAGCATGAAATGTTACAGACATTTTCAATCTTTTAGAAAAATAGTGTCTTGTTCAAGATCAGATTTTAAATCACCCTCTCTAAGTTGTCTGAATTCCAACTTCTTGCAGGCAGGTCAAGTAGTTGTGAAGAAATGTTGGCAATTGTGTTTCAAAAGTGTGATGTCACACACCCAGTACTGGCACGTCGTGGTCTTCTCTTCTCAGAAGGGGGTTAGGGTCACACTTTGATAGACATTTCATTTTTAAAGATGCAGAGAATACCTATTGACAGTTTTGAAAATCTTTATTATCTCACCCTTGTCAAAATTCTTTAAAACCCAGAAGCGCCTCAGCTGTTTTGAAAATTCCAGGAGTTACTGAGCATGGCAAATGCCCAAATGACTTTAAAAGTCTAATTATCAGTGCCTGTAAATGGCTGGCAAAAGAACATGTAGAACAGACCCCTTACAGGTTTAAAGCGACAGATAAATAGATCACTAAATGTAATGGGATATTTTGCACTGCTCTGACTCTGCTCCTTTTATGAGGATAGATCACATTATATGATCAACGCTGACTGCAGGATACAGCTGTGAAATCAGGATGAGACAAAAATCAGGCCCAACATGACTATGCAAAAGCCATAGTAACATTTCTTGTTTGTAAACTTACTGGGATGTCATGATCCACATTTTGTTGGGCATTTGAAGGTTTTGAATAAGGAATAAGCAGAGTTATTTGCTGGCTTCCATCAGCATGTTCCCAGCAAAATCTTTGCCAGAGGTGCACATAAGCGCCTTTTTGGGAGCAGGATGAAAGCACATGAGAGAACCAACTGGATGTTTTACTTTCCACAGATCACTTCACGACTCTTGATTTGAGTTCTCTGGATTTTTCCTCACACCACCCCCTAAATGGCAGTGCAATGAATGTGAGGCATGGCTTGAGGAAAGTGCATTTACCTGCTGATCTGGCTTCTAGGCTTTCAGGAAGTTCAGAGAATTTTTCTGAACAGCTAATGTGAGATTGGAGAGGATTAGAAAAATCTATTAATTTATCCTTTTGTAACACGTCACGTTCTAATTTGTTCATGCCATTCTACAATAATGCTGTTTTGAACTTACCCTGCCATGTATTTTGTTTTTATTGGTCAGTTGCTAAACCAAACTTTTTAAAGTCCCTGAGAAACTTTCAGCTACAGGAGAACTGGGATTAGATCAAAATATCCATATGGCACCAGGAGCATCCTTGTTGGAATACAAATAGAGATGTGGAGAGCAAAGATCCCTGTGGTCCCCCCATTCCCTTTGTGTGGAAATGAATAATCCAAGCACTGGTTCTCAGTAAAGCCCTTGGATAAGTCAAGGGATTGCAAAATGCCTCTTTTCATGGATGTGTGGTCACTTCTTCTCAGGCTCAGCTCTGGCCCCTGTCTCTTTGAAACATGCATTTGTTGTTCAATTTTACAGAAGAATCTTCTCCATAGATTCTGAAGTAACACTAGGGGGCAATAACGCATGAGATATTCAGGATTTCTGAGCCTGAGACTATCTGCCATGGGTGGTCTCCATTTAATTCATCATTTGCTTCATGTGTTTGCTTTCATTTTGGAAGGAAGGACTTGTGCTGGGATAGGAAAAGAAGAAGAAAAAGCTTCACAGAAACCCAAAAATTAACAATCACTTGTTCCCACAGTGTTGTGGTATTCTTAAAAGAAAGTGGGGAGCCCTTTGGGGAAGGAGATCTGCATACATGGGAAGGGTGTCTCTTCCAAACAAAATATTAAAGGACATTTTAAAATCCCTGAATTTGTTTTGCATTTTGCTGAAGCACTGACAGCAAAAAAATCCCTTGAAAAGGACAGAAGAGGGAAAAGACAAAACAGAAAAAAAAAAAAAAAGAGAAAGAAAGAGAAGAAACGAAAAAAAATTAAAATCTTATAGAGAGAGGTAGCATTAAAGAAAATATCTCTCCATTAGAGGTATCTTACTTGGACAACAAAGAGATTGTACTTTCCCTTACTGTGGAGTCTCCCCATAAGTTTTTTTCTTTAAAGCCAGCTGATCTGTAAAGTGAAACTTTGGCAAGGGAGGGAGGAAGGGTTTGGTTTGGTTCTCAGTCTGATCTGTCACACTTTCAGAGTGTCTTGGGTCACACACTCTTTTAACAACTGCTCTTCCTCAGATTACTGTGAGAAAAGAATATTGTCTAAAGCTTGGACACTGTATGGTGCTGGAAAACAAACCAAAAATCTTTGCATCTTGCTTCTTTCAAGTCTCAATAAATCCAAGGAACCTGGATGGTTTTTTGTCTTGAGTGTACGTCTCTGGTGATTAACGTCTTCAGGGTGCACTCAAACATCAAGAGAAGGTTTTGCTTCAAAAAAAGCTTTCTTTTAGGAATGCCAAGTGCAAAATTAATGATTCAGGATCGAGTCTGGAAGAAAGAGATGTAAGTGTGAAGTGAAACTTTAATGGTCTGTAAGAGGGAGTGACTGCTTAGAAGAGTTTTTATAGCACTGCACTTCCTGCTACTTGGGTAATAATAACAGCAGTAACAGTAATAATGCCTGCCTCTGATAGCTCACTTCCCATCAGCAGAACATAAGTAATTATGTTCATTTCTTATCTTAAAGCAAGTGTTACCGAAGAGAGGAATGCGATAATGTGGTGTTTGCTGCTATCTGTGTTTTTAAGCAAAGTATCAGGACTGGTTTTGTCTCCTGTACTGAGGCAGGGAAGGAGCAAATATCAGACAAAGCTGTTCTTGAGCACCCCCATTTTAGACTGGTCACTATAATTTCTTTAAAGGTGAGGTGGGGGTCATGTCATAGCCACAGAGGGTGTTTGGGTTTTTTGAGTAGAGAAAGAGGGTATTTGTGACATTTAAAAGCCTCACCATTTCTGTTTTCAACTCTGCAGCACTGGAGTGGCCACCTCGGTACAGCACGTTATTTATGGGTGAAGATACCTATGAGTTCAAGCCAGGCACTTTAAAAACAGAAGATGATATTCTTTATAATAAAAGGAATTAAAGAAAAGTCTTTAAATGCTCATCAGCCTGAGCAGGCTTAATTTTTTCCCCTCCTACAGCCAATAGGAAATTATCATGCCACAGCAAATTAATTCAGGTCATGATAGTGCCATGGTAAAGCTAGAGGCCAACTCATGCAGATTGCTCAGAACAGCCTCTCTGTTTTCATGTTGAATTTAATGAGCCTTTTGGTTGAAAAATTTGTTATGTTGCATTTCGATTCCAGCTTAAGATGAATATGGCTCCTGTGTTTTTGAGCCTCTCCAAGATAATTACTGTGATTCCATAGTTTCTCCTTCATATACCCGTGTTCATGGGGCTGCACTCCCTCTGTCACTGGCAGGGTATGAAAGGGAACACCAAGGATATTCACAGAGGTCAGGTTTCCCTGAAGAGATCGTTCCTCTCATACCTGTGCTCTTGCTGCTAATCCAAACGTAAAGATGAATAGTAACAATTCATTTCAGCCATGTATTATTAATTTTAAGCAGTCTAGTTTTTCTTTCAGCCACTTTCTATTACCCACGTGTAATGACCCTTGCCCACATAAATCAGCCAGGAGGATTTAATTCGCTTACTGATGAACCCAGTTCTCTTAATTTCCAGCCTCTTCCTGCAAAACTCAGAACAGAAGGCTCTGTTTTTTTCTTGGACTTCTTGAAGAAGTAATGCACAACTAAATGCTTCACTAAAACTTGGAGAATTGTTCCTCAGTGCCTAAATGCTGAGTATTAACTGAAGGAATTTTAAGTGTTTTTCTCTTTTGTATTTAGCACTGCTCTGCTAGGTTATCTTTGATTTTTGTGCTGTCCATTTTTGTTGAATGAGGTGATAATTAAACACATGGAGTCTATAGAACAGAAAGTGTTATTCAAAACTAACCAGCAAAGGTCACGGAATAAATACATTGACAACTTGCTAAGAAAGGAGATTACCCAAAGTCTTGACTTGGTGTTATTTCAAATCCCAAGACACAGGAGAGTTTTTATTCCCTCTCAATTCCTTTGTTGTGTGGGGATTTCTGTATGTTGCTTAGCTTAAATTTCTTTCAAAGCCATCCAATCAACTCTGTTGACTGCTTGGTAAAATTCCCTTCTACACTTGGGTCGGTATGTACTGAAGAAGAAGGTTATCTGCACTATTAAACCTTTGACTCCATGTCTTTTGAAGAGATCATTTTGCATTTTGCTATGGCAGAGCTGTAATTAGATCTGTTAATTAAGGACAGAATGAACTTTTTAAAAAGTCTAAACCCCTTTGCATTTTTGATAAGTTTGCTTAGGTTGCTACTGACCTTCGTAAAGGGTTTGCCACTGCTTATTAATTGTTAAATTTTAATTAGGCATGCTGATGAATGTGCTAGCCTTTGCAATAAATAAAAGGTAGCTTCATTTATAATCGGATATTTACCAGTCTACACAGAAGTTATCTGCTTTCCTAGAACACAGTTAATTTAACTTATTTTGATAACAGTAATTGGTGGTCTATAAAAACCAAATGCAAAAAGATAAATATAATGACTCCCTGGTTCAAAGATTGAATTAGCAGTCCTAACAAACAGAGCTAGGACACTGAGTCTTAAAAATATTCCACAGGCACTGGAACTAAGCGACTTCAACAGCTGGTCAGATACTCATGGTATTTTTATTGAAATTCCTTGAAAGCATGTTTTCCAGAGAATAATCAACCCTTCTTATAGACAAAGCAGGTCAGACTGAGGCAATAGAGGAGTAAGAGGATGAAGAATGGGATCGTCTTTCATGTCTAAGGGAAGTGAAATTTTGCAGCAGTAGTGAACAACCTGCTTGTTCCTTTGCCAGTAATGACTGTGTGGTGAATGCCAGTGCCTGTGGGACTCCACAGACCAACCCTCTAAGGCTGTAAAACAAAATATCAGGAAATCAAAGGGTACCAAGAATCAAAATAATTCTTTTAGATTGACCAGTATCACCATAACTGAAAGAAATACCAATTATCTGTCCTGTTTGATTGCTCTGGTAGATTTGTTAACTGCACCTTTTAAATTGGACCTCCTGCCACTTTCACCTCTTGCCTCTGTGGAAGATCATCACAGAATCTTCTCATGAGGAATGATATATTTAATTAGCCATGTCCATTGCCATGAAACAGAGGTAACAATCAGCAGCTTCTGCCACAGCCCACTCTAGGATGTAAATTTATCCCTGATTTCAGTGCCATAACTGATCAGCAAACTGTGAAAACACTGGAGACAGTGGCTCAAGTCCTGGTTCATGCAGAGGCAAGAGGCATAAGTCACCCTTAATTCCCACCCAGTCCCTGCCTAGCTTCAGAGATCAATGGCCAAATGCTTTGCTCTTATCAGGACCCACCGCATACATAAGGAAATATTGCTGCTTTTTAAAGAAAGCAAACTTAGTTTTGAAAGTGGAAGGAGTTGGGCTCCATACATTTACTTTTCATCCAGTGCTGATTTTCCAGTTGTTTCTCTGTTTATCTCAAGAAAGAGCTCGTATGATTCACTTTTTGCTGAGAACTTTAGCACCTTATCTCTTCTCAAGGGCTGGATAATTAGATAATTATCACATTGCCTGTCTTATTAGTGCTGAAATGCTACCTACATTTCGTTAGGGGTGTTCAAGCAGGTTTAGCAGGCTGATGGAGTGCACTGCTCAGAGCTGTGTGAGCAGTGCCAGGGGTTGCATGTCCCCTGACCATCTCAAAGCATGTGGTCACTGCTGTCTGGTTTGATTCCAGTTCTTCAAGCGCCGAGTGGTGCTTTCAAGATTCCCACTGCAAGGAGCAGGGCTGGTGATTGACTGGCCAGGGTGATTTCGGGCACTGATGAAAGCAGGACTTTTCAAAGGCCAGTGCTTTGGGCATTCTGCCAGACCAAGGGAATATTTTGCTAGTGGCACATCTAACTGGGCTCACTCTAACTGAGTGAGAATTCAGAGACAGATAAATTAATTTTCTAGGTCCTAATAAGTATGTCTTCCCAGAAAACAAGTTTCAGTGGAAGCCTGACGTGGGACTCAGTGATACGTGTTTGAATATCTGCTGACACTGAAAAAGAGACCTAAGCCAGTTTTCAGACAGTGTTCAAGCAACCTGTCTGCTGTTAACCCTGGTTTATCCACAGATGTTCCTGCAACCCTACTGAGAATCAACTCTTTTCCTTTTGAAGTTAGGTATGACTGCATGCCTGACTTCATTTTTCCCTGCAATGGAAAAGAAAAAGGAGTATCTGAAAGCTTTCCCCCTTAGGGACATAAAAATGACATTACATCCTCAGCACAGGGTGGGGATGCTTCACCTACTCCTTCCAGACACAGCCTGACACATTTTACCTGTGCTGTTGATGTAAGTGAAGACCAGCACTCTGGAAATACAGTTGTTACTGCAATAGAAAATGGGGCATGAAATAGGGGCTGCAGACCAGTCTGTTTAATAATGATCTCCTCAGAGCTGTATTAACGAGCTGGAGGCGAGGAGAGCAGAATTTCTTCCCCTTGAACTTAGACTAGCACCAGGATATGAAGGAGCTGTAATAGAATGTTATTTTACAAGAAGTAAATAATGTAATAGAGTCTATAAGGATGTCAGCAGGAGAGTTAGAACTGTCATAGCATAATCCTGACTTGAGCAGCAATGTGTGAAAAAGTAGCCTGCAGCAGTTTTTCCTGTACTTCAATAATTTCTGCCTTCTCACTGATCTTTGTTTACTCTACTTAACTTGTCAAAAAAATGTTTTACCTTATGTTAAAATGCTAGCTAAAAGAGGAAAATGTATTCCCAGAAATCCCAACTTTTCAAGCATACATATTTTTTTTTTCTGTTGTTGTTGTTGTGGAAAAGATGGAAGAATTGTATTCCCTTCACTTAAAAAATATGAAGAGTAGTAAAACCATAAATAAAAAGAAGCTGCCTGTGTCTTTGTTGCTTCTTTTTCCTTCAGACTAATGAATAATTCACAAAATTGGCAGTATTAGACTTCATATCCTTGTGATATGGTGGCAGATTTTCCAATGAGGCCTCAAATGTAAGCTCAGGAGGGTCATGAAACTACACAGTTATCATTATTGGAATGCAGCAACATCTTCCAAGGTACTGCAGCACCTTTATATCATCACTGAAGCACGGCAGAGAGGACAAGTTTGCAACTAAAGAAAATGCTAAGTATTAAACTGAAGCTAGAAAAAAGGGGAGCAGGCTAAGTTTCCTTTTTGTAATTTCTCTTTTCATAGGACACCTACTTAAGTTTTCTTAAATCATTATTACAGCAATGCTGTAAAGACAAGGGGGACAAACTAACCCAAATTTTCAGGATGGTTTTTCTTGTGCCTTGACACTGTGCAAAGAATTCAGAGTACATACCCCCAGAAGAGTACTCTCACAAGCCTTTCCTGGAACAAAAGATATCTGACTTTCCACAGGACCCAGGCTCTTCTACTTTCCTTTAAAAAATGTTGCTTCTGTTGTTACTTTGCCACTGGTGCTCTTGCAGACCCCAAGCTCCTCTGCAATTCTCTCACCCCATCCCAGCCACAGCCTTGGGAATATTATGCTGTGTTTTAAATTCAAATTGTATTGGCTTCTCTAAGTTTAAGAGAGACACATCAGCCTGGTGTAATGTACTTGTATGGTATATTTGTCTTGGCTTTAAGGAAATACATTAAAAACCTTTCACTGAGAATATGAGATATTGCATTGTCCTTGAAATTGTGTTTGGACCTTCAAAGCCATTTAATCTCAATTAAAGCAGAGCATACAAGATAAGGTGCTCTGAAGATGCATTAAAGCGTGTTACAGTGCCAAGCCTGTGTGCACTCTGACACATCCTAAAAGCACTGTGGCACTGGTTTGAAGGTATGGTTCAGAACTCTCCCCATGCCCCATTAGCCATGGATCATTAGCATAACTCAGAGCTCTTCCCGTGCTCTGTGCCTGTGTGTGCTAACAAGTGCTGCTAATGTATGAAGGCTTGACATGATAGATTGTAATGCCTCTGGCTCTGTCATGTCACAGGCAGTTTATGCATTAAATAAAACACACCAGGGGATTACAGAGTTAAGAGATTGGAAATACACCATAAAGCCTTTTAATTCAAAATCACCATTTGTGATCTGTGCCGGAACTGCAGAGTGCAACCAAAAGTTTGACCTCGGATGGTTAGGAATTGGTTTGAAATGAGTTTGGGGTTCTCAGTGCAGTCCATCCCCCACAGGACAGCAGCCTTCATACCATTCCTACCAGGATGCTGAAGGCTGCGGGGGATGCAGAGCCAGGCTGCCCTCACAGCTGAGAGAGCACACGACATTTCAGGGTGACAGGATCGAGTTTATGCTGCCATTGATTTTGCTGCACTAATTCAGAGGATAAACAGAGGACTCAGTTCTCTGGAGTTATTAATGTGGCACCTTTCAAGCACATTTAGATTGGCATGGGCTTTTGTTTTCTGTTTTCTTTTTTTTCCCCTTCCCAATTACATGTTAGGTGTAGCAGTGTTAACAGTTGTCACTAGAATATAATCTCCAAGGATTTCAAGAGCAAATAACACTAGGAAAAAATTGATTCACAAAGAAATGTTTAGCTATCATGATCATTGAGAATAAACCACATTATTTTCTTGAATGCCTAGTTCAAATACTGTTTTTAGAGTTATTTTGACAGAAGATTTTGTAAAAGGTGCCAGCAAAGAGTGTGCAATGACAATCACACAGGAAGAAGATGGTGCCACAGTCAGAATTCACCAGTGACAAAGATGAAATGCATTGGATCACGGTTTTTGCAGGGATCTAACCTCCACGCCTACAATATGGTTCATATAGCAGAGTCCTACTGTGCCAGAAAATACATTTCTATTTGAAACATGCTAAAAATACTGTGACTACCATAATATCTTGGTTCTTTTTCCTACTTGCTTTTTGGGCTTAGAAAACCCTTTCTGTATTTCTGTCCTTAATTTGTTAACTGATATTTTTGAAAGCAGCTCACTTACCAGATAAGTGTGTTGTTAATAAATTTATGGCTGATAATTTTTGTTAAAAAGCATTATGTGGGAATGAGAAGTAATGAATACACCAGAATGCCTATATAGATGCCTACAAAATAATGATCACAGAAGCACCGAGCCCCTACAGCTTCCAAGAAAGAGGTGAAAGCTCTGAAAGCAGAGCTGTTTTAATACCTCTGCCCACGTGTGGACATGCATGCTAAAACTGATGCCCATAAAGATTATAACCTCTGTCATGATAACTGATTGGTATTTAAACTTCTTTTGCCCCTTTATTTTAGACTAATAGACAATAGTAGTTTTTAATATGTCTATTTTGTAACAGGACAAACAGGTCACAAACAGCTGAGCACACTGACATAAAAATACTCAACAGTGACTGTCTTTGTAGCTCATGCACAAGGACTTTACGTCTGTTTACTGCTACCCAGGTCTATTGCCACAAGTAACACCAGCAAAAACAGAAGAACAATCAGTGAAAACTGATTTCTCTGTAAGATGGGAATATCCCTGACCTTTATCAGAACCCCTGTTGCTCACCTTCCACTGGACCCCAGTGCCTGGACTGGAGCTGTATCAATGCCTCAAGCTCAGACAAGTGCCTTCAGTGTGTCCTGAGCTGGCTGGTGTGAAGGAGGGCTTGCCAGAGAGAAACCAGCTTGTCTGGCTGCTCAGGTCATGGGGAAAGCAGTTGTGTATCTGTCTGCAGCTGATCAGAGCTTTTTTCCACTTTTGCCCCTCCAACTTTGCTCCTGGACTTTGGGATGGAATCTGTGCCTCCTGCCCATCCTGAGTACGGTCTCAGGGAGTTCATATCCTGCCTGGAGAAAGCCCATTAGCACCTTCCCACGAGCCTGAAGGCCCTGAGGTCTCCAAAACCAAAACAGGCTGCCCCACACCCACTGCAGAACAGCTTCAGCCCTGTGTGAATGGCTCCTACACGGTGCCACTGAAAAGCAGCTTCAGCAAAGGACATCAAAATTGTGCGCTTCCAGCCTCACACACACTGGTGCATTCTCCTCACTGTCCTTTGCTTAAAATGTGAACAGAATCTGGGTTTTATCTTACCTGGTTCAGGTTCATATTTCCAGTATTTCTGGAACTATTTCAGTGATGGACTGTAGATGGAGTTATTAACCCACCAGAAAGCATCTGACAGAGTAAAAGGAAAAGGCCTTCAACACATTCTTTTCCAAAATATTTCCAATCTTTGTGATTGTTTGTTCATTTACTAAAAATAGTATATTTAAAAGCATGGAAAGGCAGAAGGCTGGACTTACTGAGGCATGTGACAGATATGACAGATACCTGGCTTAGAAATGCCACAGGATTTCTTCTCCATATACCATTATTCACCTCTGAACGTTTCTTAACAAATTCTACACTTGCAGAAAAAAAGAACAAAAGACATAAATGCAACATGAAAAGGAAAGACATCAGGATCAAAAAAAAATACAACCGACCTACCCCTCAACAAATCACATTCTTAGAAAAACAAATAGCCAAATTTACTTGATTACATTTCATTTTAGGAGTAGCAATAGCTCCTCACTGTTCCCCAGTTACCAGTTCACATCACAGCTCACTCTCATATTTCAACCTTGTTTTCAGCTGATCTTCAATGGTTTTTGAAGTTGGGCAATAGTCAACCCCCTGTTCAGTAACAACAGTATTGGGCTAATGCAAATAAAACCAGGTTCACTTTCCGAGACATGCCAATTGCTTACTGAAAACATCTGATGACATTTCCTTTGCAAGAGAAGATCTTCTCTCAGTTGTTGCAATACTTGCACATTTCTAAGGAAGCAGAACACCCAGTCTGCAGTGGGTTAAGAAAATCCCCAGGAACTGCATCATAAGCAAATTTTATTCCTGTTCAGTGATTTATTTAAATGCAGTTGTCTCTGAAGGATAAGAAACAAATCCTCAGGGTATTCACAGAAGCAGGGAGTTAGGGCACAGGCGGATTTTTCACCTACAGATCGAATTAACTGACTTTATTCTAAAAAGAGAATGGTCAACTGGGATGGTCAACCAAGCATTTGTCCAAGACTACAGAACATGACTAGCAGAGGAACTCTGCTGACCTGAAGGGGTTTTGAGGAATCTGAAAGCTCAGCTGTGGGAGCAAGTGAACTAACAGAGACTACTGGGGCTGAAAACTAACAGCCAATCCTAAAGAGGATCCTGGAGAGCTGTTTGATTTAAAGACACTCCTCACCTCCCTCTCCATCCATTCTCCAAGGGGTTTGGTATGCATTTTCTTATCATCCTCAGCAGTATGAAGATATCAAGACAAGGTTTGTAAAGTTAGGAAAGCTGGTCTGATCTCTTCTAGGCAGCTGTTCTCAGAGCTGCATGCTGAGGCAAATGTGGGAGCTTCTCACCCCCAGAGATCTGCACTGGAACATCAGTCAGGCCATTAATTTACACCAGGGCATTGTAGGGGTTGGACTAATTCTGAAAACTGCCAACACAGACATTCATTATTGTCAGTCTGAGCAAGGTGGTCCTGGTAGCCTCCATGTAAACCCATATAATGTTAAATATTCGAGTTTTCTTATGCAGATAATGCCACAAGATAAACCTCACACAGAAAATTGTTCACATTTACAGGGAGTAAAAAGATTATGCCTTTTAGCCAGCTTAAAAGTATGCAAAGTTACCATTTTAAAATAATATGCCTTGATAAATGTTTGTTATAATCCATATTATATTATTATTTGAACTGGAAAACCTCTACACCTGGCAAGGCAGTAATTTGATGGCTAGCTAGAAGAAACAGGACATAATAATGTATTCATGTTAAGATCCCACATTAAATGGAAGAATCACTTGAAAGGATGGATGTCTGATTCTCTGTTACCCTGATTCTCTGTTACTCTAGGACTTCTTGGGGCTCCTCTGATGAAACAGCCTCAGACCGTCAGTGCTGTTTATGCAGGAGAGCAGAAATAGGAGTTCTGGCTGATAATCGAGTAACAGAGGATGTATCTCTGTTTTTTGCTGTGTTGTACTGCAGCCAGCATGGAGATAGGTGGTAAGAGAGGGCTCCCAGGCTGTGGCTGTGGCTGTGGCTGTGCAGAGCAGCAGCCCCATGCTGCTGCCAGGGCACCGCTAGATGTCTGTCTCTGCCTGTGCTCGCCCTGCACCGCGCGCTCCGGGAGGGCCCGGCCACCAACTCGCCCTTTGGACCCCAGCTTCTGTTTGTGCTCGAGACAATTTACCTCACATAACCCGAATGTTGGTAGAGAACACCCACTCACTGGATTACCTGCTTAACAGACCAATTAACTGCAGCTATTCCTGTCCATGAGTGCACGAATGAGATGGTTCTCTTCCCCTCCTCAGTACGACACGATTGCAATGAAAGTGCAGACTGGGTAAAGCGATGCCTCCAGTGTGATCCAAGAATTATTGCGGGGAGTGGGACTTTTGCTATTGTCTCCAGCTGTGTCAGGATTTGCAGAAATCCACTTTCCCACAACAGACATGTCCATTTTGCTGTGCCATTTTAACAGACCCATGTGTGGCTCCACTCACTAATGCAGAGTTTATGTTTCAGGCTCTGTGTGTGTTGACTAATCTGTCTCATATTTTGTACTTCTTTCCAGCTGACTCAACTTGTTGGTTTGTTAAGGACTTTTCACACTTCTCACACATTCAGTAAACCTGACTTGCACGCTCAGTTTGCACTCCTCAAGCCGTGCCAGAGCTGAGCTCCTGAGGAAACGCTTCCAACAGACACACTCAGGGTAGCATCTGCTCAGTGAGGCAGGTAAATTCCTTACCATGTGATTCAGTGTCTTTGGCTGACTCCTGCCAGCGAGCCTGCACAGAGATCCACCTCAGCAGCGCTGCCATCTCTAAATTAACCTGTGGCAAGCAAGGCAGCTACAGCTTCTGGCCAATTGTGCCACTGCTCTGCAGGAATTTGCTGCCTCGTGGCAGGATTAAGAGGGCCGGCTCAGATGTTGAGGTTTGCATGTGGACAGGGTAACAAAGGGCTCTCCCCTCAGCTCCATCTCCCCCTTCTTCTCCCTTACTCATCAGTCATGGGGAAGAATTGGAGAATTTTTTAGGATAAGATGCCAAAACACTTTAAATCTGACTTCAGATCCATTGTCATACAATTTGGCTGTACTAAATGGATCAGTGAGCACATCCCTTGCATATGTTAAAGTCCCTCAAAGTAGAGCCATGCAGTCATCTAGCTTATTTTCCCTCCTAGTAAATAATCAATTCTTTCTTTTGAGTGTGTATCTGCTATTACGTCCATTTCCGTTTGAGAAACTGAGTTAGAGTGAGTGCTTTGCTAAAGGACCACTCACAACATTTCTGGCAGACCAGAGACAAAGCCAGGAATGGAAAAGACAACTAAAGACTTGGATACTCAGTGTTTCATCAAGCTAGCAACAGGTTCCTGGACAACATAAAAGTTCTGTTCCAGAGAATGTTCAATTACACTATGGAGTTCAGTATCATTTAATGTTATGGCGAATAAAAGTGTAAATGGGTTTGAGGAAGGAATTAGAACAGCTGATACCCATGATGACAGAGCTGTTTATCTGTCTGACAGATTTTTTTGTATTGGACTGAGTACAAAAGTCCTCTTGCAACAGCAACAAGTCCCACCCATGGGATGAGGGGAAAAAGGTTCCCTGTTCCATACCTATTCCTTAAACATTACCCCCATCTTCCACCCTGCTCACTCTGGAGATGGGATGTTTCACTCAGGAGGACTTGTGCTGAGGTCCCCACTCCAGCCCACAGGAGAGAACAAAGCTCTGTCTCATGAGGGAGATCTATCTAGCAAGCAAGTGCAGTTATGGTTCTATAATGCAAACAGGATTTGCAGGGAAGAGCTATTTTTGTGATTTTCCTCCAAGGTTCAGAGACTTTGTTCCTATAAAAAGTATCATGTCTTAGTTCAGGATGGCTGGCTCAGGACACACCATGGAACAAGCAAACAATAATGGCACAGTTTGCATCATGGTCAGAAGACTAAGCTGGTTAAGGCAATCCAAGTGGTTTTCCCCTTCCACAGACAGGAAATTAGGCCTTGCTGCCCTGATACAAACACGTACTGCGCACCAGGCTGCCAGGTGTAGAAATCAATATGAATAAGAGAAGAATCAATAGGAATAAGAGAAGACAAAATTTCAAAAGGAGCCTTTCCACCTCTTGCGACCCAAGCATGGTACAATGGTTGTGAGGGTAATTTTGAAACTAAGGGCCCTGCAGTGCTGCTTTTGCTTTGCAAAGCAAATGCCAGCTCTCCAAGCATAGTGGCAACTGATGGCAGCTCAAGGCTATATCCATTTTTATTTCATGAGTGTACCAGGAACGAGTAGTGCTGGGAGGTGGTTGTGGAAAATGAGGGCATCTAAACAATTACTTGTTTACATAAATATTCTAAATATGCCTTTAGTAAAGCACTGGGGTTATAGAACTAATTACTCTGCTCATCTCTTACTGACTTCCATGGCTCTACCTATTCCCTTTTAGGGTGGCTAGCTCATTTTTCGTATGGATCTATGTATGCCCAGGGTTTTATTGATCATTATGTGAAGGTCAAACCAGATATGTGTTGTCCCCTCCTCAAGATCCTGTTTCCAATGCTACATTTATTAAGCAAGTACACTATTAGCAAATGCAGCGAAAAAATAAAGCAAATTGAAATAAAACCAAACACAATCAGTCTATTTGTATGCTTATTCTTTTTTAATGATACACTTCAGTGCATGGCTAGTTAGATATGCTGCCTGCAGTTAGAGAAGACTGTACTCAACTCATACCTTTCCCTTTCTTATCTCAGGAAGTTCTTAGCAGCAATCCCAGTGAAGATCTCCCACACCTTGCCTTTGCCTTTCAAAGGAAGTTGGACTCCCTCAGAAAAGAAATCCTTATCTTAGTTTTCCTCTCATTTTCATACTGCTCTGTTATGCTTCTTACACTCTTTACCTTTTTTTTTTGCCACCATTAATTTTTTTAAAGCTGGTAAAATTCTAGCCAACTAGAAATATCCAGAGAAAATACCTTTCCAGTTTAGTCCAAAATTGTTGGTGTGGGGTTTTTTTTCTCAAAATGAGAAAATTCTCCCGTATCAATTGAAACATTTTGTTCATTTCACACCACCAATGTTTCAGGTTTTAATTTTCACCATTTTTTTTTCCTCAAAAGGTTCCAAGTTACATTTAAGTAAATTAATCCATACACAGGATGCTTTTGCTATTGTTTGGTACCTTAGAGGCTGAACTGATCATGTGCTTGCTAAAAGAAATGAAGGAAGAGTATCTGTGATAGCCCACTTCTGATATGGAATGAAATCCATTTTGGAGCAGCACTGTGAGAGCCCCACCACAGCCATTCTGCTCCTGAATAAATAGCCAGACCAACACTGTCAGCAGCCTCTCCTCTGCTGCTGTTAACTCTGTGTAACTTGGCTTTAAATGGGATATAGTTTGGCTCTGAATATTTTCATTTAGGCCCTTAGCATTAGACTCCCTGACATATTGTTAGCATTACCAAACCTTTCAGATACATCAAGGAAACAAAACTGAAAAGCCAGTGAGATAAAACTATGCTCCCAAACAGATGCTGCACAATCACATGCAGCTCAAGATGCCAGTTCCTAACATCTTATTTCAGCAAGTCTTACAGATAAGAAATTTAACACAATCTCACCAAACACAAGCTGAATCAGCCTTCAGGATTCATGGATTTTAAAGTAAGCAAGGAGAGCTATGACTATCCAGTTTGATTTGCATTGCACAAGCCAAAGAATTTCATCCACTAAATCCCGCTATCAAATGAATTATTGCTTCCTTCCATGTAAGCAATCCTTAGATCCAGTAAGTTGTGGCTGAATTATAGCACATCTAACAGGAGGGCATCCAGCTTCCGTCCATCCTATAATGCTTACAAGGCTAGGCACAGAGCCCAACAAGCCATCTCCTTCCCCATTTCCTAGTGCTGGAACTTAATCCAGCTATGATGGGAAGGTAAACTTATGTTGTTGTGAATACTATTTTCATAGAGTGTGCCCTTACCCCATGCCAGAATTAGATGTTTA
This sequence comes from Corvus brachyrhynchos, assembly GCF_000691975.1. Taxonomy (NCBI): domain Eukaryota; kingdom Metazoa; phylum Chordata; class Aves; order Passeriformes; family Corvidae; genus Corvus; species Corvus brachyrhynchos. The sequence continues at coordinate 776,397 of NW_008238440.1, forward strand.
CTCAGGGAAATAAGTGTTTCTTCAAAAGTGATGGCTGGGATAATGGGAGGAAATCAGTCAACAAGAGGATTGCAGTCTACAAAAAGAGTACTTCCCATTTGGATCTTATCCCAATTTCTTTCACAAACTTGGAGAAATTTGAAAGGTAAAGCAGAAATTGGAAGGGGGAGTGAAGAAGATAAAATGACACAGGGCAAGGATGTGAAAATATCTGAGATTTATCTTGTGCCCCTCACTGGATATTTTGGAAAATAAACCCCTGGATATTAGGAGTGTGTGGCGGGTTAAACCACACAGTCACTGGCTCTCAGTCCCCAACAGGATGAGGGAGAGTCAGAAGAAAGTGAGAAAACTCATGGGTTGAGATAAAGGCAGTTTAATAGTAAACCAAAATCTGTGCACACAAGCACAACAAGGAATTCATTCCCTGCTTCCCACAGGCAGGCAGGTGTTCAGCTCCTCCAGGAGAGCAGGAGATCCCATGGAACGGTGACTTGGGAAGACAAACACATTCACTCCAATCAGCAGAACTCAGTCAAACAGGCTCCGACTCATCTTTGGGTGCTTATTTGTGCCTATCAACAAACAGCAGCTTGTAAAGAGCAGTAAATTCCTTACCTGGTGCTGGCTTTGTGGGGTAAATTTGAACATTAATCATAGCCATGTCTAGATGAGTGCAGACTGAAAATGATCCTATTTATTCTACCGACAGGTATCTGAAATCAATTTGCAGCTTATTTTGTGTACCTATTACATCATTGCAACAAGGAATATGTTTAACAAGCAGAATCCCAACAACTCCAGGGTGGAGGAGATATTTTTGTTGTTGTAGGTGTTTGCCATTGGTGACATAAGCAAATACAAGATGTCCCAGCTGCAGCCCATTCTCCTGCCTGATTCAAGATTTTAATGTGAAAATGGCTATTTTTAGGCTGGAGCTCATCTGAGGTTGTTCTGTGTCCCCAGCATGGAGCTGATTGCTGATAACCTATTTGGGGGAGTGGGGGTGAACCAGTGCAATCTGCAAACATTACGAATCAGATTGACTGAAAAGCAGAGCAAAAGCTGCAGAGACCTTTCTGAGATTCAAGTCCGATCTCTGATACTCTGCCTTCTCGTGAAGATCCACTCTTTAGCTATAAGTGACACTTCTTTCACATTTTAAATAGCTGGCAGAAAATAAAAAGGAAAAGACCCTAAAATGCTTTTGCCAGACTAGTCAATGCATTTAAGATTAAGCTGAACATTTCTATACATCAGTGACCTTTAAAATCTGTTAGGAAGGTGAGATGTTAGGATTTAGTCTCAGCCAGGTGATTGATGTTTTTTTTCGACTGCAAAGCAAAGCTATAGCCTGTAGTCTAAAGCCTATTTATAATCCTCTTTAACAGCACTTGGTATAAAGATACAACTCATTTCTTTGTGAAAATAGCCTGGCTCTGCAATAGTGTGATATATTGAAAGAAAACAAAGTAAGACCCTGGAGCTTGCCTCCAAGATCTATATTAAAGAACTGTCAATAATTGCCCTGCATTTGAAGGAATTTTGTTAATATGAAAACCTGATAACATTCCTACAAAGTAAGTGTCAATAAGGGTGTTCATTCACCCACTTACCTTCTGAAACAGATTGGCAACGACAACAAACAACAGACGCAGCTTTGTGGGTGGGGCATTTGTTTTCTCGGGATGCTCCCAAGGATGTCACTTTATCCCACTTGCAAGTGCCAGTGCAGGAAGAGCAGTCTGAGGGACAATGTCTGTTGACAGCAATGTTTAATGCAGCCCCTTCACTCTTCTTAACCTGCTCTGCTCTGCTGCTCTGCTCTTCCTGTGCTCAAGGAAAGGTACACCCTGTACCTGAAAATGTACCTGTCCTTTCATGAGCTTTTACCATGCAGCTTTTTCACCCTGTCCTTAGAGAGGAGATGGAGAGGGAGAGAAGTTCTCTTGCCTTCACTGAAGTAAAGAAAAGGCTCAAATTCAACCCCTTGGCACCTGAATGTCGAGTGGAATTCAGGACCTTGCTGTCCTTTACAACGACCCTGTTGTCTGCTTTTTGCCACCTCATTATCGGACCTTGGGCTGCACCTCGCACAGTAAACCACTGACAAACCCACTTTATACCATCACCAGACCTTTGCCTGCCTTCTGGAAGACCATGCTGACATTTTTTTTCCCTCCTTCATTGTGATTTTTCAGTATGCAAGGCTGTAAATAGCGCATCGGAAAAAGCCTCAGAAATGGAAAGAAAAATCTATTTGTTTTACTTAAAGGGATATACCTCAAAGCCTGTCCTAATGCACTTCCAGAGCGTGTCTGCTCTGGGGTTGAAGTATTAAGCACACATTATGCACTCAGGTTTCAACCCTGCCATCACTGAATTGTTTGATTGCAGCTGAGCTGCAGTAAAAATTCACGAGGAAACACATCCCTGGTGCCTCAGGGCAACTTCTGTTTGAGTTTTCCAGTGAAGGAAAAAGTGGGAGCACGGCCTGAGTTATTGCAGGCTGATCCCCCCGTGCATACAGTCCCTCCCAGGCAGTCAATCCCGATGGATGTGCTCCTGGCTGCTCTCTGCTCCCACTACCCTTTCTCTTACAAGGAGAAGCATTCCTCACTGCCGGCACTCAGACTGATGGGGCTACCTGCTCCCTCCACAGCTAAGAACACACCTTGATCTTAACCCCAGGCAACAGTTCCCTGTGCTCTGCAACTACCAGTCCCTATCACTATTTGCAAGCCTTTTTCATATTTAGTAACTAGGGGAGTTAATTCCGAGGTTTTGCTCAGGGGAGTTTTAACTTGAAAGGGATGCTATTGAATTTAACAGTCACCTTCCTTTTGCAAGGAAACAGAATATTTTTACAATGGCAGAGTAAGGTTTTTCCTGCAATCACAGGCAAGGAGCTTTCTAGACTGTGCATGCCCCAAGAACTAGGTGTAAATGAGCTAAACAAATTCAAAACCACATCAAGCTTCAGGCTCTTGAAATGGAACCTCAGTTGCTCTATCTGAATACAACTGGGCCTTAAGTGCAGACCCTTGAAAGAGCCCAACCAAATATATGCTTGGAAAGGGTCAAAAGGCAAACTTAATGGCAATGTGATCAAACCTAGGGTTTCTGTGGGCAAGGAGAAGGAAATGCTAACCAATCTCTCAAAGGAAGTACTGAGTCAACACAGTGGCAGGACTGATTTTATTCTGCGTAGTCAGTCTGGAATCTCCCAGTTCCTCTGAAAGCATTGCTGGAGAAACATGGTGTACATATTTATTTTACCTGAAAGCAATACAGGAACATTTGCTGTTACAGCTTGATATGAAAATGTTAACTGTTAGTGCTGCACTTCTCAGGGAAAGAAGCAGAAAGGAAAGAAAAAAGCTCGAGTAGCAGGTAAACATCCCTGCTATTGAATCTTTCTCTGCATGTCCAGCCTTTCTATTTCGGTTCTTTGCCGAAAGGAAGTACAGGACCATACCTGAGAAACATGACTGTCAGCATTCATTAAGACCAATGCTTAATCTCAGCTGACAACATCAATGTCAGAATCGTAGCTGGGAGCTGGCAGCATTTCAATAGAGGATTCTTCTGAGCTCTTACACACTACTTCAATAAATAATCCTACCGGGAAATATGGAGAGGAGCATTTAAAATGATTTTAGCTGGCACGTCACTACAAGGTTGAACCACCGTGTAGTTATGTGCCCACTGCCTAATTCCACTGTGAAATGTTGAAATACAGCTTTTAGCTCCACAGAAGCATGTAGGCCTCTATTTACATGCAAATTAATGCTATTCATGTGTGAACTACAGCAGGTACTGATTCTGCCAGATGGAATAATTTGGGGATGGGCCCATTCTCTTTTGCTGAGGGCTGCATGCATTCTCACATGCTGTAGATAATTGTTGGAGTTTCTATGTCACCAGAAGTCCCAATTAAATAATTTACTTTTTTTCCAAGTGGAACATGGTCGTGCATGCAGTTTCGTAGACTAAAAATAGTGATGGCAGTAATCACACTCCTAATACCCCTGTTAGTAACAACACCATTAGCACTGAGACAGAAGCAGGTGGCTCAGGGCAAAGCATCAGGAAACCTGGACGTGTCACTACCCAGTGATTTTGGACATGCCACTTCATCCCAGAACCGGGGAATATGCTGAATTGGAAAGGACCCATCATGACCAGCGAGTCATTGTCTCTTTCTTCCCTTTGTTTTCATCTTTAAATTATTCACAGGAGGCATAATACTTTACTTAGTTCCTGAACTGAAGTAGGCAAAAAACCCCATAAATATTACTGTGACATTTACATGCATTTTGCTGCATTAGCCTCCACTTGACCTTCACCAGCAGAGAGGGTCACTTGATTTTAATCAATGGCAGCCCTAATTTCACAGAATTAGGATATTGAAAAGCAGTAGGTGGCTAAACTGACTGATGCAAACAGGCCTGGTTTGGCTGATGGTATTTTATTTGAGGCACTGATATGCTTAATATTCGTTCAATTATCATCAGCAGAGAAATCAAGAGATCAGTGTGTGAACCTCCTCAACTTGCGGTGGCCAACTTTTTATGAGGCAGCAACAAACACAAGACCTGAGAGGAATCAGTAACAGGATCTGCTGATCTATTTACAATTGGAAGCTACAAAGGATTTCTTAGACAGTGATTTTCATTCTCTTGTAGCTGGAGATGCAGAGACAGATTTTGACAGTTCCACAAAGAAAAGGATTTAATTAAACTGAAGAAAATGAGATAAATTTTGCATAACAAAAGAAAGGAGGAAAATACACCCATCTTGCATAAAGAGGCTGGGATGGGATGTGAGGGGCTGTCCTTACCTCCTGCTCCCCTTGAAGCTCCAGTGACCTTCCAGTCACTGACAAGGCTGTGCCTGAGTCTGCCCAACCCCATCTGTGTCTGCAAAGGGCATCAGCAGAGTAACCACGGAAAGCAGGGGAAAGGAGGACCTCAAGTGAAACAATCAGCTGCACCTTCACAAATCCACAAACGCAAATGACTGGAAAGATCATAACCAAACAACAAACCCCCTCAAACCCACATCAGAAAACCTCTAAATTCAGGCTAAATATGCAGCCATTAGGAAGGATAGCAGAACCCTTTCCTTTCCCAGTTTTTCTTATCCAGAGCCATGTCATGAGCATTCACCTTCACTGCTCCCACCCCCTGGAATACTCCCAAATGCCTTTCCACATCAGGGGCTCTGGGGCCAGTGGATGAGTTTGCTTCACCTGTCAGTGTTGGTGAGCGCTGCAAAACACAGACTTGCCATGGAACCATTGTGGTGGGAAATACAGCATCATCTTCCAGCCATGGAAAAAATCCCCTTATGGTAATCCCTAATTCACAATCAAAGATATTTCTCCCTAAATATAATTCCTGAAAGGCCCTTTAAAAGTAAGATCAGTCACATATTCCTGCAGAAGGGAAAAGAAAAAACCTCACTTGTGAGAATCAAAGGTGAATGGCACATATTCTGATACTACTGCTTGAATGTCTTCCTTTACCAGAGATAAAAACAAAACAAAACCAAACAGGCGAAGTCCATTCTGGACTTTTGATTTTTCCCCCATGTTCTTGCTTTTAGGAGACTAATTTTATTTTGTCTTTTAAATTTAATCTCTCTTGGTCAAGTCTATGGGATAACAATAAATTCAGAAAGTAAACAAAGGGCACTACCACGTAGCTGGTACCCATATCTGTGATTGTTGTGTCTTCAGCTGGTTGCACATGTTTGTGAATGGAAAGGCTGGATTTGCTTGTCCAGCCCAGCAGCAGTTAATCAGCACCCCCTGATAGAGACATGGAATCAGCACCTGTCTGGTATGTGAGACGTGGATAAAAGCCCTAACAGGAAAAACAGTGAGCACCTATTCTGTGCTGCACCTTTCTACAGCCACTAAAACTTCTGCAGGAGGTTCCATGAGAAGCCCGCCTAGTTCTGTTCTCAGTGTCTGAGAGCAACCAAGGAGGGAGCACAAGCAATGGGAATGCACAGGGAAATGCTTTCCCTGCTGTGCTCAATAATTCAGTCTCTGTGACAAAAGATTTGAACAGACTTGCTTTTAGCAGCCACTAATATACTTCTCCTTAAAGAGTTTAATCACATTTTGAATCCATGCTTAATTTTATTTTCTAAAAATCTTGTAGTGATGAGTTTCACAAATTAATTTTACAGTTTGTGAAAAAGAACTCCCTCTTCTTTCTGCTGAATGTACTCACCAGTAAGATTGCTGGTTATGTTCCTGCACACCCATCTTGAAAAGCAGTAAAGTAATAATTCCTGATGCTTTTCCTTTATATTGTTTATGATGTTATCTGCTTCCATCATGTGCATCCCTTTCATTTCTAAGCCAAAGACTCCAAATCTGTGATCTTTCATCCTATTTTGAGCATTCTTGTTGCCTTTCTCCTGTTTTAATATTCTGCTCTGAGCATTACTTTGGACTTCTCAGTACCAAATTTTATCTGCTATTTTATTAGTTCTGTGAATTTAAGGTCTTAGCTTTTCAGTTTTCAGTTTGACTATCCTGATAATTTTTTTTGTTGCCACTACACATGAACCTCCAGGAACTCTGATAATGTGCTGATTAGTACAAATCCCAGCTGAAAGCCTTGGAGTGCTTCCCTTCAATAGAAAAGCAGTCCATGTATTCCTACCCTTTATTTCTTATCTTTTAACCAGTTTTTAATGCATTAGAGGACCTTTCCTCTTATGCTTTGACAGCTTAGTTTCCATGAAGGTGTCTCATGAGAAACCCTGCCAGGAGTGTTGAATGGAAACCACTTGGATGAAATGTTTGTTATCAGGAATTAGAATATTTATTCAGGATCAGCAACCTGTGGAATGGACTGTTTGATTTCTGGAGAAAAGGAATTGTGAATCATTTATAGGATGTTTCCTGACATCGTATGTCAAAGTAGATGTTGCAGATGACATTAGAATATCATCATTTCAGTAACTTAGCTGATGTTTTAGTAATATCTGGTGAATAATGTAACCGGTATTTTTCTCTAAATTCTATATCCCACTTTCACTTTTTTTTTAAAAAAAAAAAAAAAATTTTTTTTTTCAAACAATCGCTGTCAAAGATTCTGGGGTGGGGGGGGAGGGAACCTCGCCCATAATATTTC
>NW_008238440.1:783873-784560 GCF_000691975.1 Corvus brachyrhynchos
AGGCAGAGCCTACCTGCTGCCCTCTCTGCTCCAGCCCCGAGCCTCTCTGCTGGCATTCCCAGCGCCTGCTGCCACGGCCCGAGCGCTGCTGGCGCTGCCCCTGCCCGGCAGAGCGAAGGGAGGTGCGCGCTGCTGACACCGAGCAGGGCCCTGTCTGCTTGACATATCGCTTATCCTGGGCATTTGGGGACCTAAGCAAAGTGAGCAGAGAATCTGTATGAGCAGACTTTCACATCCTATTTCCTTCTGCTCAGGGCATGGAGAAAAATAATTTACCAAGGAAATGATCTCACAAAGACATAACGTAAGAATTAGTAATGTCTAAAATTAAAAAAAAAAAAACCTCTCTGTATGTTATATTTTCTTCTGACTTCATGGTCCCCAAGAGGAGTCTTATTTATTTTGTTGTTTTATTTTATTTTGTTTTGTTTTGTTTTATTTTATTTTATTTTATTTTATTTTATTTTATTTTATTTTAATCTTGTGTTACTTCCTGATCAATAATCACATGGAGATAAAATTCCGATTCATGTGTACCAGGCATTTCAGGCTATAAAACATTATTGTTAATTCCCTAAGCCATACATTGCAAGACTAACAACACTAAGATTACACCTAGAAGACATCTGCAAATACTAAGGACAGTAAAGGTCATTAAATAAAATTAACATTTCCCTGTATTTCAAG
>NW_008238440.1:784576-797007 GCF_000691975.1 Corvus brachyrhynchos
TCCTGCTGCAGGTGTCAAGCCCACTCTATTTTGCCTCTCCAGTCATGACCAATTTCACATGGGAAGTTATCTTCATAACAGGGGAGCTTCCTACAAGGTTTACCTGGAGCTACACAACAATTTTAGAATAAAAACTAAACAGGATATTTTAAAAGACAACCTCCCCTCCACCAATAATCTAGAAACAGTTAATGAGGGAGAATTACTGCTCCTTAACAGAATGGAGAAAGATTAGAATACTTGATGAGAACATTGTTGAAATTTTTCCTTTCTAAGGTGTTCTGTGCTGACTGGGAGCCATTTACTCCTGCACTGCAATTGAAGAGAACATTTGCCTCCTTGGTTTTCCACTCTAATATCTCATAGCACAAGCAGAGCTTTTGTTATGCATCAGCAGCTGCCAATATTTTAATTAAAGGCTCCAACAAAACCGGTTGTCCTTTTCTTTTCATTTCTTTTAGCTGGCAGCTCTTCAGAGTTTCACTTCCCGGTTCAAACCCAGACTGCTGCAATCTCTATCCACAGCCCTCCAGGATCTCCCAGTATTCTCCCATTACAAACTGATTGACTACACTGTCAGAACCTCTCAGCAAACTTCCCAGTTTCATTTAGTCTGCAGGACTTTTGTCTTCGGCAAAGCAAATTCCCAATTCTACCCTTATCTCATATTAAACTGGAAGGAATATTTCACATCAGACGGGTTGCTGCTGAATCCAGATATATTTAGCAAAGTCTCTAAGTCTGTCTCTTCATCCCATGATCTGCATTTGTTTCTCAACATGCAAGGCCTTTTCTTTGCCTATTTATATAAGGCTTTAATTTTTTTAATATATATTCTTTTTAATTCTTGTCTGAGTGTGTATTTCTCCTGCACTCTTGGATGCTGTGATAGGCACAAGCAAAATGTCAGGCACCTAAGTAAGCCTGTGCTTAAGACATACAGATCTGCAGAAGTTAAATACATGGCTGCACACTCCCTTGAACTCACACTGACAAAAACATCTGTGGCCTTTTTGCACTGGACTCTGCTCATGTCTCTGTTTTATGCTATTGGTAACGATAGCACTTAACCAGCTTCCTTTCTGGTATGATATTCCAAGGACCTTTCAGTAAATCAGTTGTAATCAGGGAAAAAAAAAAAAGAAACCCTTGAAAGATAATAAATGTCAATTCATTTGTACAACAAGAATAATGAGGCTGATTGCAAAACACAGGTTACAAAAAACCAGTGGGAACACTATGAATTCTATTCCTATTCATGACACAGAATTTAAAAGCACAGAATTTGCCCAGTTTTAAAAAATTCTGGAGAGCTGATATTTTTTTACCCATTTCTCCTGGCTTTGCTGATTTATCTGGCAGTGATGTGTCTGTGGAGATACAACACTGCTTGGCACGCTAAATAGTGTCACTTTCTTCTGATTCTGTCGAGGTTTAATGTTGACTAGCACAAGAAAATGTTAACCTCTCCTGTTCTCACTCTTTCAGTGTAATTTCTAATACTTCTGACACAATCCCTTGCATGTCCTTGTTTCTCTGTAATTACATTAACACGATGATGTGCCTTCATCTGGGACTTCATCAGGATTTCATCTTGTAAAGAAAACAAAAAGCCCTGGATCACTGAAGTACCTTTTTTCTTATGGAACCACCTTCAAAGCCTTAACCTCAATGTTTCTAGAGATCTGTCAGCTTAGAAGTAACACCTGAAACCGTCAAATTATTGCCATTATCACATCCAGGGCAATCACTTCTCCCTCCCCTGCCATCCCAAGGTTTTCAGAAAACAGAAAGCAGGGTGTCTTTCAACTTTGAAAGTTGTTAGCCACAGGTGTGCCTTAGATTTACCGAATTATTCTACTGTAGTGTCCCAGGAAGATTTGGCAAAGATTGATTCCAGCCACACGGAGGATGACACATATCAGACTCCTTCACAGATGCTTATTCACCCATCAGATTATATAATGCTGACCCTGGAGCTGCTGAGAACTAGAAGGAGTAAAGAGAGAGTTGGATGTGTGTGATCTGGATGCCAGGTCATTAAGACTATTCTGGTAAGACAAAACAGAAGGGTATGATGCAGACTTTCTACCTCAGGCTATGAACTTGTCATCCTTCAAGAGAAGTGAAGCCAGCCTGCCTAGCTGCCTGAGCAATAAATAGAACCTCTTTTCTAGCACGTAATAAAAGCAATGGACACCTTCTACTCCAGTTTTTCTTCTTAATTCTCTCATCTAACATTGCCCTGAGCTCTTCTGGAGTGCTTGTTTAAGAGTGCTCACTGTTGATACCCATAAGCAATTAGTCGTGGTAATGGGGCTATTTTTTTTGCCACAACTGTCATTTTATGTTTACAAACACAACATCAAAACTTCAGGAAGTGGTGGGACATGGCTTATTTTTTGCAACATGAAACAATGCTTAAGATGGGAAAGAAAAATACTGTAGTTATTTCCTAAAAATTTCCTGCAGCATGTCATTAATAAACTGGAATGTGAGCAAACACAGGGTCGTTGTCTTAGAGCTGAGATATTTGTCTGCTGACACAGTCTAATGCTAAATATGTGTTTGATCAGATGTTCCAGTTTAAGATGGTTTCTTCCCTGTGGCAGAAACCTGCCTATGGCACAGGGGACAGACAAGAGGAAACTCAGCAAGGATTCCATTTTGAATCCATATTAATAAAGCTTGGTTCACACTGGACTACTGAGGAAGTGTTCTATGGGTGCACAAAAATATGTTTAGGGTTTTTTAAAAAGCCTACACAGCAGATATTGCACTGACTGACCTCTCCCCACTCTCGATGTTCACAGAATTTAGGGAAGCTGGGCCAATTTGGTCTCCTGTATCTGGCAGGACATTAATTTCAGTTACCTTAATGTTCAGCCCAATACCCTGGTCTGGAGTGAGGCACTTTGATCCTTGACAAACCTGTGGGGACCTCAAATACCAGTGTCAAAGCCATCCTTCAAACCACAGTGCTGACTGGACATGAACTGAAAAAATTGATTTGCATTGGCTCTTTTCCTCTGGAAACACTGGAAAGCCACATGTCAGGCAACTGGCTGTGCTCCTCTGACTGCTGCTTTTGAGCTGCCTCAGCTTTGCAATAATAACAAGTTGCCTTTCTTGCTGGAGCATAAAAACTTCATTCCTGGCCATTGTGTCATGAAAATTGTTGGGTTTCTTTAGAGAAAACATTTGTTCAAGGCTAATGTAGGATCTTTGGTCTTCTGAAGGGTGTGTTTTCCTTCCTACGAACAGCTTCACCTTGACCTAAATAAAAGCATGGCTTGTCCTCAGTGCCCTGGCACAGCCCATACACTCAGCTCCAGCCCTCATTTCCTCAGGTCTTTAGGCTTTGAGTTGGCAGAACTTGTGTCTTCACTTATTGCAACAAAATTATGCTTACAAACGAGGGTGATAATCAGGTCCCTTTAAAAATCAGGTTTATGGGAACTAATCTAAATGTGAAGTTAACTCATTTTTAAAGCAGCAGCTTAAACTGTCATTAAAGCAACAAAATAAAGGCCTTTAGAGAGAAGGGAACATTAAGAGGAAGGAACAGAGATATCGGGTTACAGATAGAGTTGTTTCCTGCCCAGCAAACAAGTAGTAGAGCTAACCACTTTGTCTTCCACCTCACATAAACAAGTAGTTGATGATACAATAAACACAGCAAAGGTGAATCTCAGTACTGCAAATGGCTTTATGCCAAAGTGCAACAAAAATCAGGCACTGAGGCTGGATGAGCTCTTTACAAACAGGCAAGTTAAGACTACAGTATTGCACAAGATCATTTAAAGCCTCTAAAAACCCTTAAAATTTCTCTCCCTCTTTCACTGGCACTTTAATAAGGCAATTCCCAATATTTGACTTGTGAAACAGCCTGGAATACAGCAGTTGTATCAGCAGCCTGTAGCGAGGCTGTTCCTTATTGGCCCTGTGTGCACATTTGAAACCCCCTTTGTAACACGATGAAAGCCATACCTATTCCAGGGCTTATTTGCACAGAGGGAGTAGTTAAAAGTTTTGATTACTGGAACTGCAGATGGTGGGGCTGATTCTGGGAGTAGCAGGCTATTCTCCCAATCCCCAGCATCTGGAGACCACTGGCACCCATTTTTTCTGAGCTAAATCCTTTTCATCTGATAACAAATCTGTGACTCGCATTGCTCACTTCAGCAAGCCAGCACAGTGTCACATCAGCTTTGTCCCCATCTTTAAATATATTCATGCCATCTGTCTCTTGGTCTCAACTGGTAAAACAATTGCAACGTAGGTTACGTACAATCAATTCCCAGTTGTTCTGAACAGCTTGAGATGTCTCACATCTTACTCACTGGCTTGTGGAAGAGACTGGTAAATGACTTTTTATAGGAAGATGATCAGTTTAGGATTCCCTTTGCAGACATTTCAGATGGCAAGAAGTTCAGATTTTAGCTTGATATCTTTGCACTTTTTCTCCATATGGTTTTGGTTCTTCTTGCAAAGAAATGTGTTTGTCTCCATATGTCTCTTATCTTGAGTTTTCAGTGTCATCTTTAATTAGAAATTGAAAATCAGTTGGTTTGATTTATATCAGTATTTGTCATTGATGCTATTGTCTTTCAGGCAATCATATTCAGAAGTTAATGTCAGATTAAAATTATTCTTTATAGAGTCATAAATATGAAATATGCAATTAAAACGTTGCCATTTTGAAACAACAGAGTGTATGGCAGACCCTTGCTCACAGTGCCTCAGTCAGCACTGTCCTTTTGAGAGAGCACTGTGAATCTCAGTCACTCAGACCTACCCCAGCCAAACATAGATTAAATCTGTGACTGCAGGTGCGACACGGTTCAGATTCAGACACTGGGGGAGTTAGATTTGCTCTCAGTTCTTGTGATCATGATGAGATTGTCAAAATGAATGATGATGCACCACCCAAGTGGAGAATGTAAGTGGTCCTTGCTGAAAGCTGGGTCTCGGGAGGCATTGGGTGTCCTCACATCCCTGGGAATGCAGCCCGGGGGGATCAGAGCACTGGTCCCTGGCAGGATACAGCTGCTCCTTCTGTGGAGGGAAGCCTAACCATCTACAGAGAGAAAAGTGGAGATTGTGGAGAAGCACAGGCCTGAACAGGCAGGCCAGCACTTGTTACACAGATTTGTAAGCAAAACCACTCTCACCCAAATTCTATTTCTGAAAGTACATCATATTCCTAATTTTTTTTTTTTTGCTTGAAAACTTCCAGCTTCCTTATGAGGTTACTCCACTCTAACCTCTCTGTTCTAGTGACAATAGGTAGGTCCTCGCCTTGAAGCCTCTGCAAAGAACTGGGATTTGTCTTTTTCTTTAAATGAAAGGAGCCTGAACAAATGTATAACTTCATTTTGGTGGGTCCTTTTTTCATCCTGTGCCTGTAACCAGCATTCCTCTTTCATAGGGAACCCTCTACAGTAACTTAGGTGACCCTTTTGTTCTGTTCCGCATGAGCATGGGTAGCGAGAATCTCCAGCATCCCCTCATTACCTCTCCCAGAGGTGGTAATGGGCCCTCAGATAATCCCTAAATAGTGCTAAGAATTGTGTGTGAAGAGCTGTACACAAAAGAAGCCTTTTACAATGAGACATAAACCAAGGTGTTTGATTTATCCTGCAAATCACAGGAACAAATGCTGCATACTCCTGCATGCCAGCTACTGACATGCTGTCTTCAGGCTAGTTATTGGAGATGGTTATTTCCATTATTTCCACTTCCCAGAGATCATTTTTCCACCAGGAGTGGCTGCAGTCTGAGTGTTTGGAGCTGTCTCCAGCAGGGAGCAAACCCCTCTTCCCCACTGCCCCTCACAGCACATGGCAGGGAAAAGGGAACCTCGAGGTTCCTGGAGGAATAAGGCAAAGCAAGAATTCGGCAGGATGGATGTCATGGAGGACAGACAGGTCCTGACAAGTAAGGGAGCAGGTAAAATACTCATTTTAGCAAACTTCCAGAATTTTCTTAGAGGCAGAGGAAAGGACACAAATTCAGGCACAAACTGCTCTAGTGGCTCCTCCATCTATGATCAACAGTGTCTGGAGAGATGATAAATACCTCTGAGAAATGGCCAGGCTCCATTCTGTGGGAATTTTATTTCTGTGTAATATTTCTGATCATTCAGTCCAGTCTTAAAGTGGAAGTTCTTCTGCTCCCAGCCATTCTGAGAAAACCTGTTTTTGAGACAAGATATCCTGGAAATTGTTGCACCACCTGAGATGCTTCAGCTCTGCAGGGCTATGGGGACGTTTACCATAAAGTAATAATAATAATATCTGATGCACTGTTTCTGGACACTGACCTGAGTAAAATCAGCCACATTTTTGGAAGGCTCCCAAGTAGTTTTAGCTTCCATATTTTCTTCTCTCCTAGTAGATAAACTGAGAATAAATCAGGGTCTTTTACTGTGGTACAAAAGAAACAACCTGTTACACTGGGCTTCATGGGTCAGTGCTTTGTTGTCTGTGCCAGTATAAATCTGAGCTAAAATGTATTTCCTAACTACACAGGGAGAACAATGAAGAACGTGAAGGGAGCCCAGAGGATAAGTAGGCTCAAACATGAATAATGAGATAGGCTTTCAGTGGACATTGCATTCATCTGCATGAATGAAACCGGTCTGGTTTGGATTTTGCCTCCATCCCAGCCACTGGCAGCCCTGTCCTAGGAGGAATGGGACCCCTCAGGGTGTCACCTGCTGTGCACCTGAGCCTTTCTGCTGGAACAAAATGGTGCAAATACAGCTGACGAGGGGAAGGGAGCCACCTGCTCAGGCCCCTTGTTAGTGGCACCTCCGATTGCTGGGGAAGCCTCTCCTGAGCCTGGATAGCATCTCACCTTCCTGGAGCTCCCCTGCAACATCCTGGCTTGGAAAGAGGGAGAGATGGTGAGAAGACATTCAGGAATTTGTCTAGTGAACTATAAAAAGGGTCAGCAAGATTGTGGAGACATAAAGTTTACTGAGAAGTGAATTAAAATGCAAAATATGGGGGACTCGTACTGCAGTGTCTCCAGTGAGAAGTCTGGTGAACATCAGTCTAAATTAATTTTAGCCTCTTTAATCAATCATCTCTTTATGAAGTACAAATAAAGCCACGGCAGTATGACATGTTATTAAGGAAGAAAAGACAGTTGCCCTAAACTTCTGGTGACAATTTACATAAATGTCGTTTGAGGCAGCAAGGTTAAGACCTCAGGCAGAGCATTATAATATTCTAAAGATCGTCAGCAACTTCATTGTATACAAACCAAGAAACAAAGAGGATTGGTGCCCTGGAACCAGGGAGTGCTGGAGGAGTGAGAGAGAAGGAATTTAATTTGGCATCTGCAAATCTTAGAGAGTTTTTAAAGCATAAAAGGAATGTAAACAAGTCATCAAAGTAAAATGGCCTGAAAGAAGAATATTTAGTGTATTTTTGTTTTTAAGAACTGTGATCCTCAACTCATCCAAAAATATCTGTTTTTGTAGAAGATCTGTGTAACTAAGGCCCATGGTTGGTGTATTTACTATATTATAGTATTACTGTGGCAGGATTTGTATTGCTGTAACTCCCAAGTCATCAGATGGAAGTGCGACCCTGTTATGCCACACGTTTGCTACAGAGGAGTTTCACGTGGGGAATTTTATTTTCTGAAGAGTGGAGAGAGGGAAGGAGACCGATTTCCTGGGGTTAAACTGAACATGACTGGTTAAACCCTGATTAAAGCTCAGGAAATGCCATTCACAGCCAGTGCCCAAGCCAGTGCCCAGCCCAGCTCTTGCACCTCTCTGTCTCTCATATTCACCGTGGGCTTTCTTTGCAGAAAGGTCACTGGATCACACCGAAGTCTCAGTCTTAGCCAATTTCTCTCATCAGGTCTCTAATGTGTGTTTTGCTCTCCTTCCCTCCAGCCTGTTTATCATTTATTCCCATTCTCCTGTATAAAAAAATGAACAAAGACACTTTCTAAAGGCCATTTCACAGCTTTAGGGAGCTGTATTCAGGAGAGTAATGTGTGATCTAAGGCAAGCTGAGGAGCATTATTTTCCTATCACCACCCCACAGATGATGGGGAGTGACAGATTACATGCCAGTCACAGCACACTAGGCAAGGGGCCAGGCTGCCAGGAGTTCTGTCCTTTCTGGCTCCAGCCAAAGCATTGTTGAGAATGAAAGAATGATTTATAAATAGCTCACACTGAAGTCAGTCTATCATAGAGGCTGCAGATCAGCCTGGTCTTTATTCAGGCTGTTCAAGATGATGTCTGTATGCTCTGTACGTGCAGGTGTTGCACACAGAGCCTGCAAGGATCATGTCCCAGAGCTATTCCCTTCCTAGCTGTCACCTTTCTTTGCAAGAAAAAGAAAGCCTACTCTGAGCACATTTAGCTTCACTCCCTTCATTCCCTTTTAGCTTCCCTCTCGTTTGATAGATTCCACATTAATTTGTACTCTCTTGGAAAGACTTCTTTAAAAAAAAAATTCAAGTATCTGTCCTTTTTCTGAAAAACTGACAAAGGAAAAAGAACAATATCTTATTAGCAATCATGTTAACAGATCTCCCACAGAAAGTGTAATATGGAGAGTTAGGATTCAGTGACAGAAATGAGCAGAACCTTCTGCCAAAATTGAACAGAATCAGTCTGGAGCCATCACAAATGAGTCATTATTCTCTAACCTTTCCCTGAATGTTCACACACAAAAACTATATGTTTTTTCAAGACTTTCTGCTTATTCTATAAAATGAAATCTATCTAAATCAAAGTATGAGTATCCTCAGTCTGATGAGAGAATTTGTTATCAGTCCTAGTGGACCCATGACACCTTTATGCAGTCTTCCCAAAACTTAACCTGTGGGCAGACCCCAGAAGACAACCCCACCCCACCCCACCCCACCCCAGCATCTTGTGATGCCCCCAGCCTTTCTGTCCTGTAGCTGAACACAGCCACCAAGAGGTGTCTCCTTTCCCAGGTGAGTGACAGGGGACACTGGTGTGGAGCCAGCTGCAAGAGATCTGCAGCAGCATCCTCTGTTTTGAGGTGACCCCTGAAATGCTGTGGTGTGGTGTTTTCACATGAGAGGACCTGAAATGGGACTGGCTGTCTAATGGAAACCTTCACTTGTTGTATTTTTAAGTATTCTGCATTGTCCATTAAACTCATTCTTAGCACTGCCAAAAGGAGGGAAGATGAAAAAGGGCTAGTTCTTTCAGAAGAGAACTCCTAAGCTACAATAAAATTTTATTGCCAAAAGCAAAACCAGAACAGATTGGAAGAGAATCTGTGCCCACTGAAGACTTTTTTTTTAAAATTGTCACTAAATATCATTTATCCTGTTTTAATCTTATGCACAGAACATCATTGCTCCTGATATATTGACCAAGAATAAAACCTGACAAGTTACTCAGGAGCTCAAGGTGTAAGATGAAGACTAATGAATTATACATATGTTTTGGGCATAACTGAAATCAAGATAGTATGGGTCTAAATGGGTACTTACAGCTACCAAAATCATATAATCTGAAATTTTCAGCCATGTACCTTCTGTCTGTTCTGCATGTGTGAGCAATGACTGCCCAGGATAACAATAATGGCAAAAAAGGGAATCACACTGCAGCTCATCACATTGTTTGTGGGCTTATTTCTTTGGGGTGGGAGAGGAAGAGAGACAGAGAGGGACAGAAAGAAGAGTCTCCGACAGAGGGGGTGCTCTTGCCAGTGGAAGGGTATGAGTGAAACCCTGGCTGCCATGGAATGGAGAGGTCCTCAGGTTAGCTTCCTTACAGGATTAATGTACCCTAAAAAGACCTCCCTACAATCAAAGGCTGCTTCTAATATCTGACACGGAGGTTTTGTAGTTATCTGTGCCTCTTAATGCCACAGTCCTGCACGCTAAATCTATCCCAAGTGGAAAATGCATCCAGCTCCTCTCCAGTGTTGCAGAATTCATGTTTCAGTGTTTGTGGTGTTTTTGCATTAAGTGTGGGTCTGGTTCTGACAGTGCTTCCTACCAGGAGCAGTGCAGGGACACAAGCAGGACGACTCTGTGCTCGCATCGCCTGCCCTGTTTCCTGTTTTGTGCCTGCTCAGGGTAATGCTGAGCTGGCAAACACCAGGAAGATGGTGACAAGCAGCTCTTTGTGCACCAGCTGAAAATAGATCTGTCTTAAAAGAGAGCCTAAGTGTTATTCATTGATCATGTCTGTTATTGTCTACATAAATAGAAGCAGCTGATTGCAAAAGTCCTCCGCTTTGGGAAAATGAGGATCACGCTGCCAGTTTAAGGCCAGATTGCACATGGCTGATCAGCAAACTAAAGGCAGGGGAATGGGAAGTGCTCTGCCCCAAGGCAACAGGATATTACACTAGTTTTGTGGCTGATCCTCTCCTAGGGGTTCTTCAAAGCAATTAAAAGTCTAGGGAAGCTTTTATTTATTAAGAATCTGCATAGTTCATGAACTTGAACCCTGAGATGCTGATTTACATGGGTAAGTAGACAGATACATTGAAGTAATTGACAGGAGAAACAGAAACTGTGTTAACAAGGATAACTAAGTCTCAGAAATCTGGGCATGAACTTAATCAGCAGCAGAATTCTAAAGCTTCTGTGCTGCTGGGTGTTTATATTATGTGCATTGGGAGTGGCAGTGTCCAATACCAGGCTGGATGGGGCTTGGAGCAACCAGGGATAGAGGAAGGTGTCCCTGCCCATGCCAGGGAGTGGAACAGGATGAGCTTTAAGGTCCCTTCCCACACAAACCATTCCATGATTCTATGATCCTATGAATACTATTGCAATGATGAGTTACAAATAAAATTATTTGATTAGGTTATTTACCACTCCTGTGGTCATTTTTCTTCTACTGCCCTCCTGACCAGAGGAGGGACTTACAAAGTTTGGCAGTGATACTTCAGTGTGAAGACTGAAAATCTAATTTAAATTCTACCTGTTTTTTTCTTTAACCAATAACCTTTTTATTGGTTCATCTCAGACAATAGGCCTATGATTTTCCCTGAATCTTGACACAAGATGAATTCTAAAGGTTGTTAAGTGCCCCTAAAATCACAGCAGGCATTTCTTGCAATGAATCCAAAATAATTATGTTTTACTCTGCTCCTTCAGCCTTTTCAGTGGTGGGAGGTCAGGACCTGCCCTACCGTCAACTGGAAGTTGCAGAGGATGAACTTGGCTTGAAGAAGGAGAAATGTAGAAAACATTGGGTCAGGCATCTCAGCACTTCTGAGAAGCCCACCAGGGGTCCAGCAACATCATTTGGAGGCAAAACACTTTTCAAAATCTCCCTTCAATGTTTTAGATTCCCTTAAACCTACAGCATAAAGGACCATATTGTCAGAGATTTAAACAAACATCTTTCGTCTTAGTGTCCTCTGAGTCAAGCTATTCTTAGAGGAAGCATAAAAAATGGAAAAGAAAAGGAATAAAAGCTGTACCACTTATCTCTTTAGTGTATAGAAATAGCAATGCTAGGCTAATCCAAATATTACTTAGCCAGATCCTGGTTTGATATTCCAACAGTGCATATAGTTCTAAAACAATGTTTTAATACTGAATTCCCTAAATAATTATTCACTGTAAAATATATTCAGTCCATAGAATTTTTCCTTTTATTTTCAGGGATTGAATCTGGAAGTCCTTATTAAGGTAAGATGCTGAAGAAATCCACAGGGTTTACCCGAGTTAAGAGCTCAGGAGCTGGTCCTGCATATGCACATAAATTGCTTTGGGAGCTGGAAGACTGTAATGTAACAAAAGAAGAGTCCATAATGCATGCAGGCTTCTGACAGTTTTTGCAAACATCAAGGAATATGACACCTACCCTTAATATGTTTCTGCTCTGATTATGAAACCCAAGCTGCAAGGAGTCCATCTTTGCATATGCCAGATAAATCAGTTTTCCAGCCTGAGCTGTCTGGCATTTCTTTGAGTGGATGATGAACTTGTTAAAAATAAAATAGAGAGTAATGGGTACTTATAATTTAAATGAACAACTGCATGCGAAGTAATTTCTTTAAACTATCTGCCAGGTAAATCTTGAATTAGCCGGATGACACATTTGAAAATTTAAAAATGTGAACATATATTATTTAAATATGAGTACCATTAATTGAGATTCAACAGACTACAATTGTTTAAGGGGAAAATCCCAAGGTGCCTGTGCAACAAAAACTTCCAAAGTCAAGAGAAGTTACACCTGCAGATGGAGAACAGGTTCCAAAGGTCCCAGTCCTCTCTGTCAGACAGGCCAACCTAATGTTTACCTTTATCAAATTGCAAGGAAGAACTTTCAAACTTTGTATGATGGAGGAAAATGTTATCTACCTCATTATCTAGAGACCTGCTAGTAGGCAGGCTAGAAAAGGCTCAGGAAGGGGAGCTGTGCTGCTGCCCAGAGCTCAGGGTGTGAT
>NW_008238440.1:797087-837797 GCF_000691975.1 Corvus brachyrhynchos
TCTGAAACACCTCACTCTAAATGCAGCCTGACAGATCTGGAACTGGCCAAATTGTTTCTTTTCACTGTAGACAGTTCAGATTCAAATGTCAAAGTTTTCCCTTTAAGAACAGCACATCCTTTTAGGAAGATCTGGATAAGAGCACAGGGGGATGAGGCTGGTTGGCTGGAAAGGATTTGAGGTGGGGAGTTTGTGTTTGGGGAGATTTTCTGCAATGTTGTTTTACAATCAAATTGCCATCAGCCCTAGCAGTAAAATCCAGGCACATTTTCTCCACAGCTGAGTGGAACAGCCAGAGCATTATGATGAGCAGCTGTGCAGAGGCACCAACCTGTGCACGTTCTGTTCAGGTCTGAAGTGAGGATGAACGAGGTGGAGATGAGTGGTTTTTGGCTTGCAGGTTTAATTTCCTTCCCTCTGAAATTGTGGATCAGTGCTTTGCAGTGCCACAGGTACACTCCTCAGCTCTTATGACACGGACTAAGGACACTGTGGGATGCAGTTCCAGCATAACAGCAGGATCAGGCTCTACGTGGCTGATGTATCACGAATTTCTCCTGGTGTGATCGTTAATTATGTCTAATTGCAACTTCTTTCCAATACAATAAAATGCTAAAAAGTCAGATTGCTGATAGGTGGGTTAAGCCAAACATCCTTGTTCTGAGAAGTGTTTTTTCCATGGATATTCCTTCTTCTGAAAGGGTGAGAGGTTGAGAGCTATCATGGGTTTAGCTCAGGAGCATCAGTGAGACTGAAAACAGCAATGAGGAAAAAAGGAAAATGCAGTGTGTTCAACAGAGCACGTTAGAGATTTTAAAACTCTGTAGTTCCCTTGACCAGACCTAAAGCAAAACAATGTTATGTTCTGCTATGCCTTCATCACTGGGAAATCAGAGTGGATTTTAAAAGTGCATTAAGCAATAGGATGGGGTCACATGAGGACTGATGCTAAATTGAAGAAAATTGAAAAATCTGTTCTTTAACTGTGGTTTTGTGTTACATTTGAACTTATTCTTCCCATGGTGATTTTGAAAGCCTTGCCTCATGCTAAAAATAATTAACCTAACACTCAGTAATGCATTTGAAATCAATGAAGTTAAACAGGTATACAACTGGTGTAACGAGTATCACCTATTAGCAGAAATTCTGAAATTATTTGGGTTGCTTTATGTCAAGGGGTGCTATCTCATTGACTTCAATGAGCTTTGAGTATAGCTTTAAAATTCTCTGTCTCACTAGATTTTGTATTTGTTTAGTGACAACAAAACAAGATGCTTCCACTTAAATAAATGGAGCTGCATTTGTAGAAAATTAAGGTAGAATCAGAACTGGGATTACTGAAATTATGTTTTTGGCAATCACAATATAAGGAATCAAAATAAATTTCCTGTTATGGCCATTCTGGCATGGCATTTTCCTTCTGGTTTTTTTTGTAAATACTTTTAATAAAACAAAAAGTATTTTACAGGCATCACTCATATTACCAAAACCAATTGGATTTACAATTTCTTTTTATTAACACTGCAAGAACACTAAGTCAAGTTTTAGATGCAATGTAAGGCCATGGAACAACAATAATCTTATTTTTATAGTCCTACACATGTAGAATGACTTAGGCTTTCTTCTGTTAAATACAGCCAAGGTACTGAACTTGGTAAAGGCAGCTGACAGCCATGGTTTGACTTGCTCTTGCCTTCATGGTTCCAAAATCAAAAGAGATTAGGCCAATTCTTCAGGATGCACAAACCCTCTACACTTTCAGTGCATTTCAGCTACAAAACTGTGACTGTTTTATTCAGCTTTCTCAGGCCCAATTCTCAGAAATGCTGCAAACATGACATGTAGAGTTATCCTAACACAGAACACTTCAATTATATTTAGGTATTTGCCCAGTTCTCTGCTTGGTTTTGTTTATACTCAATGCCCATCTTTCTGTTGCCTTCAGTGGCCTTTAAACAACTCTTTGAAGACTCCACTAACTCAGACCCTGTGGGGAAAGCCAGCTAAGACCCTTTGCTGCAATATGTTAAATTAGGGTTTATTTTGGGAAATAATATTCTCAGTATAAATAACCCACTGCAAACCCAACATTATCAGAAGACAAACTAACAAACCAGTAAATGCCAGACTGGATTGCAGGTTGAGCAGGCAGAGCCCTCTATCTTGTTCCAGAAGATGAGAAATGTGTTTGGAATTGAAAGCTGCTGGAGGAGTTTTCACCCTGCAGGCCAATGGGGTGCAGGGGCTGTGCAGGAAATCAGGATGGGGCTGTGCAAAGAGCTTGGACAGCCCCAGACTGACACAGGTTTCACCTGAGCAGGAAGGCTGGGAATCTACCTGGAGTGCCATCCACTGTCCCTCACATTTTCATCTCCAAAGCACAGAATATTTTGCAGTTTTGACTGGGTGATTGGCATGAGGAAGAGGACATAAGCAAACTAGAGTGAGCTCCTAACATCACCTGCTGGGGAGGTGCCATGAGGGAAATTGCCACACTGAAGCTGCTGGTGGGCAGTTCAGAGCTCGCTGTCCCTTTGCAAGGATTGTTAGGCTTGATTGTGTCTTTCCAGGTGATTTCACAATCGAGGGACGGCACTGATGAGCAGGGAAGGGATTAAATGCAGGGCAGCTGATGAGAGTGGGACCTGATGAAGATGATATTTCTACCAGTCCCTGTATTTGACACGTTTGTTCAAATAGAATTACAGGAGAGAGTTCTACTCTTTTGTAAGCTCTGTTTGATTGGTACAATTTGTGTTTAACATCTGCCTTTGATTTCCTGGCTTTATAAAGTGACTCCCATGGCTCCTATTATCCAGCCCAGGCACACCACTAAGCTAAAACTGGCAAGGTGGGAAGGGCAAGATTGAGGCTAACAGCAGAAAGCCCTGCCAAGTACAAACTAACTGATCTTTAAACAAAGAAGGCAACTGAAAGTCTTTTATATACATGCTTGCCTGTATATTTTGCCATTAAACTTGATAAAAAGTTTGTCACAGAAAGCAAAAAGTGCATGAGCAATGTGCCATTGCTGTATTTTGAAGTGTGTGCTTGGGGAAAGTTGCTGGGAGAGAGTAGGGGAATGTCACTGTTGAGAAATGGTTGGCTTTGTTCACAGCTGTGTAATTTCCAAGCTGATTGATAGTCTACACACAGACAGAGCAAATACGTGTTGTCCTGAAACCCTGAACTTTCTTTTTGTTTCCTTTTATAATATTCTTTTCTGGTGTAGAAACCCCAGAGTGCAAATGTAATTTCCCACTGCTAAATAGAGCCACCATAACATCACTCGTGTCCATCATTCTTACCCAGGAAATGGGTTCTTCAATGATATTAACAAAACTGACAACTCAAAACGTTTCCCCAAGTGTCAATGGGGAATATTTTTGGATATAACTTTTATTTATTATATTATTGTGTTACAGTTTATCCCTAAGAATCAAATGAAATTAAGACACCGATCATCTACTACACTGAAGAAGTTCTACAAATGGGCCATGGATCCAAATAGTTCTTGAGTCCATGTAAAAGGGACACAAGTACTGCTCTTTTTAAGGTGAGCCCCATCATTCTCAGGGACTTGTTGTAGTCCTCTGAACGCTTCAGCTTGTGCTAGTGAGGGGTGGGAGATGGTGACTGAAACCAGTGTCCGAGGGACAGAACGTGGAAATGTAAAATTTAGAAAATGACATGATAGGAAAGTACAGCAAAAAGAGCAGTGGAGGCCTGGAGACCATTTCAAAGTGTTCCCCCTGCCCAAGATATTTATGTCTCTAACAAAAGTTCCTGGTATCTGTAAAACCGCAAGCATTGGCCCCAGAGATAAAACTTGAGAGCCAGTGACAGAAGTGATCTACTGGCCAGATGTCACTCCTGCTCCTGTACATCTGTGCTCATCAGTGTGCTCCACTAGAGAGACTAAACCCAGCTCCACTGGCCCTCCTTTTAGTTAAACATTTATTAATAGAAAGATATGGATATACAATACAGATATACGATGAAAGCAGGGGAGGTCCACTGTACATAATTTTCCACACAGCTGGTTCATTGTGTATCATTTTGATAATCTATAAAATGTTCCTTGCAGTTTTTGTTCTGAGGTAATTTACAATAGAGAATAAATCATTGCTGTACCATAATTGTTTATGTCCACTAGACTGGTGACCTAATCTTCCAGAACTTCTTAAGCAGGCACAACAAACATATAGCTAGTAAAGTTTTAAAGTTATAGAAATACAGAATCATGGAATGGCTTGGGTTGGAAAGGACCTTAAAGCCCATCCATTGCCACCCCTGCCATGGGCAGGGACACCTTCCACTGTCCCAGGCTGCTCCAAGCCCCAATGTCCAGCCTGGTCTTGGACACTGCCAGGGATCCAGGGGCAGCCCCAGCTGCTCTGGGCACCCTGTGCCAGGGCCTGCCCACCCTCCCAGGGGAAGAATTTATTCCTAATATACAATCTAAACATACTCTCTCTGTGTTTAAAGCCATGCATGTTGCACATACCTGGTGGGGAAAATGGTCATTGACGTGAGACTTGATGCCAGTCAGTCTGGGATTTTCTAATTAATAGTAAAATAAATATACCCACACACAAAGATTCTAAATGCATTGTCTACTTTCCATCTCCTTTCATTGATCAGTACACTGGTTTGGAAAAAAAAAAGAATTTCAAGAAATTCTGTTTCTTTGTTCTTAATAACATTGTCTCTTTCTTTTTTGAAAAAGGCTTTTGTGAAAAAATAACTGATGTATAAGCCACTGTACTTTGTTATTCCAGAAGGATTTCCAGTAAGAATTTATGGTTTGTGTTTGCTTTTATATTTTCTTTTCCTAAGAAGGGCTGGGTTGCTAACACTGTACTTATAAAGCCCATTGTTTAAATACTCAGCTGTGTTTCAGTGTGCCTTTTGATCAAGGAAAGGATTTGGCCAGCCATCACTAGGTTAACCAATTAATATGCACAAAGCAACCAGCGTGACAGCAGGCACTCACCCTCAGCTCTAATTATCCCTATTGTGATATAATATTGTTGGAATTCTGTGTCCTAATTGCATTGTTGGGGATCTGGCAGGTCAGATTTTCAGTGGAGGATAAATTGGTGTCATGGAATTTGGGGAGCACTCCTGGAGCAGCTGGATAGTGCAGTCCAGAGTTGTTGGCACTGGCAGGGGCTGCTCCCTCCTCCAGCCTTGTCCTGTCACCTGCACCAACCGAGGGTTCTGCTCTGCCTCCAGCCCAGGCTCCAGCCTGAGACATGAAGAAGACAAATTCCTTGGCTGCTCACCAGAACTTCCTCCATAAAACACCCTCAAGCCAAAGCAGTGAAAGGCTTCTTCACAAGCTGCAGATCATTAGTATGCTATCGAAGCAAGGTGTGGAGAACCAACTCTCCTTCCTGCCCTGGGAGACTTCTCCTAAAAACAAAATAAGTTTTCTTTCCCCAGCGCAGAGAGGATGGCCAGGTCACAGGACTGAATAATCCATACTCAGACTGAAAAAACACCTTTCTTAAAGAAAACTCTGGGACAAATTCTCTCTGTGAAGCCATACATTTCCATCTTGTCCTTACTGTGTAAAGGATAAAGGTGGGCAATCTGCTCCTCACTCCCATTCCCCAAGGCTAAAACAGATGCAGGGAGAGCTTGGAGCAGTTTATGGGAATGGGGGACAATTTAGAATTGAAAGAGACAGTTCAGATGGGACAAAACACAAAGGAATGAATGGAAGAGATAAAGGAGGACGGGTGATGTACATGAGGATAATATTTATAGCATATTCCTCTTAAAAGGACTTCATATTACTCTGTGCCTCCTAAAAAGTCTCAAGAGGTTTTTTGGTTACACCCAATTGTGCCATAGTTTGGGAAATAACTTGAGAAAAAATGCCATTTTGCTGCCTTTCTTAGGTAGTTAAATTATTCACATTGGCAATGTAACTAATGAAATGAGAAATGAGAGGCAGCATTGGCTCTAGCACAATTCCAATGCTGGTTGATTGGTCATTCGTAAGAAGGGATCGATTCACTTTATCCCAGAGTGATGCTCACCACCAGTTCATTCCCCTGAAAATGGAGGTGTGAAGGTCTAAATATCACCTATGAGAAAGAAAGAAAGCAATTAGCATCTCCAACACAGAACTCTATTAATCTCATGGCTACAATATTCAAGCCCCAAACAATTTACTAAGATGATGTATCTCTATTTAAATCTAAAAAAAGAATAACTCTATATCAAACTGGCAACTTGTAGGGGTGTGGTTAATAAGAAATACATGTATTTATGGGGAGCACTTGGCTTTTATATAGCAAAATGCCCAAGGATAATATTGCCTCCTGATAATCACATCCCATGGTGGGTTTTATTGCTTATAATTCTCACTTTCTTATTATAAAAAACATCTTCCATTAAGTTTTTTATACTATCAACCAGCATACACAGTAACTGAACCTTATCTCCCGTCTTCAAAGTAATTATTAGGAGAGTTCAATTGTTGGTTTAGAAATCAATTATTTAGAAAACTCTCTCATTTTAGTGCTTCTCTAAAAGGGCTGGGGTTTATGGTGTGCTTGCATTTTGCTTGCACAGCAAAGTGAACTCCCCAAATCCATCTGTCAAATTTGTGTACTGTGCAAATACATTTGTGGAAGTAAACAGGAATGTGTCTGAAAAATGATTATTATATCCAAAACCTAATAGTTAAAACTATACAAACAGCTTTTAAAATGCTTTCTTGCCATGGCACATGTTGGGGAACAAGGTTTAGGTTCTTGCCCTAATTCACTGGTTTATGTAGTATGATTTTGTCATGAGGGAAATGAATCATAACCCTTAACACGATTCACAGAGGTGAAATGCAGGGGGACTGTGACATCTCAGGATCTGGTGAAAGGCTGGGTCCCAAACTTGGCTTTCACTGAGTGATGGAATTGTGCTGTTTTCCCACAGTTCAGAATCCTACCGATGTTTTCATCCTTTGTTGCTTTTTCTACTTGAAGGCACTCATTTTTAATATTGGAAATATTTCTCCTGAACTTGGTACAACAGACATGTTCATAAATACTTCTGACCTGATATAAGAGAGAAAAAAATCATAGCAAGGGTAGTTTAGCACTGCAACAGGAGTCAAATAAAGGAGTATCCAAAAGGTGGAGGTTCTCAAGTCAGCCCTGGTCTGGTTCCCTCCCAACCAGGCTCTTCCTGTGGTTTTGTGAAATGTTGATGAGGCAACACAAATTCACTCTAGAAAGGAACTCCCAGCTCTCTGGGCCATGGGACTTTGGCTGCTGACTCTGCCACCAGCATTTCTCAGAAAAAAAGGATACAAACCAAATAAGTAATAACTTATCTGCCCCTAAAGCAGAAGAAGTCGAGAAAGAATAAATAAATGAATAGCAAAAGCTCCAGGGTTACTGTCCTGAGAGATGTACTGTTTGAACTGAACTCACTTATCTGGGAGCTGAAAACTAAGAGAACTTGATAAAACTGCAGGGTTTTAGAATGTTTATAGTTTTTTGCTATGTAAAAGAACCTGTTCAATGCCTCGGGCAAATTCCAACGGGTATTTTGCACAACCCCTGCAGAAAATAGGTTTCATTGCATTGCTTGCTGGTTCAATCAGTCCTTGCCAAAGAGTCATTTTTGAGGCACCTGAGTGAACAGTGCAGTGCAAACCTTCTATTCCAGCTGCACTGGTACCAGCCTGTGTTAGACAGATGGGAGTAACACACAGGGCTGGTACCTGCTTTGGAAACTTGCTGTGAGAGGTTATGGTTCTGCCAAAGCAGAAACTGTAGAAACAGCTCATTTTGCAGGCTGCAATATCCAAATCTAAATTCAAAGGTAGGATTTCTTCTTCAGTCATCTCCTGGTTGTACCACATCACCTGCTGCTTACACAACGTGCTGCTACTCTTCATCTACAAGAGTTACAAGGAGACAGAGAACAAGGCCTTTAGCTGGTGACCTGTGCTCCAGTGAGGGGCTGAGGCAAGAACCCATATTCAAATGCCTGAAACAAACCCAAACCCAATATCTGACCTTTTAGATTAGAGCTGTTAAGAAGACCAAAGTAACCAAGGTGGGGTACGTTGGGATTTTTTTTTTGAAGTTAGCTTCTTTGTCAGGCTTTTAATTACTCTGAACCAATTATGCCAGTTCTGACTGCTGATGGTGATGCTGGTGCCCAGATTCATGTGCTGCAGATTAATTCAGCCAGTCCAGATCAGGGTGCAATATTAATTGAAGCAGAACTGCGTGAGGAAAATCTGCTCTGCTTACGTTTAGCACTTACTTGTGGCAAATGTTCTCAACATCCTATTTTTATCACAGGGCAAGTGAACAGGGAACAACTTAAAAAGCACCAGAACTGTGACAAGAATGGCATTTTCATTTTTCTAAAGAATTTGTAATTTCAAAACTGGTTTCATGCCCATCAGGAAGCAAATCCTATCACTTCAAAATTCGCCATGAAAGAAGATTCCAACCGTAGCAAACCAAAATACTGTCTCAGGCCAGCTCCTGACAGATTTTATTTTGACAAAAATCAAAATGCTTCATTTGGTTGCAACTGCACTTTAGTGTAGAATAAGAATAGAAAGGAAGGCCTCATTTGAAAGGAAAAATAAAAATATTGTTAGAAAACATAACAGCTGAGCAAATAAAAAAGTGCTTCATCAGCCCACGCCTCTATTTTTCACAAAATAAAAATTCAACAAAATTAACAATCTGTCAAACCACTGAAGTATGAGAAAAGTGCACTTCCCAATAAAAACTAAAAAATGTATTTTCAATAAACACTTTAAGAATACCTCAGGTGTTTTTGAATCCATCAGTTCCTGGTATCCCACCTCTGAGAGACCAGAGCCAAGACACCCTTTTTGGACACAGGTTGCAGCTGCAGGTACTGTGCTGCCATGGTTGGTTGCTCTCCAAGTGCCTTCCAATGCAGCCATGGGTAAGATTCCAAGAGGTAAAACAGATGATCACAGCCAGCCTTGACAACAGCCAAGAGACTCACAAGTTTACCAAGCACTTGCTACTGTGAAAGTCTTCTGAGTAACACCCTGACACGAACAGCCTTAGGAAAACCGGTGATTTTTGTTATTAAATGTGTAATTACCTGAATTCAGCTTCAGCTTGAATAATCTCTTGAGTACAGCATTGCTTCTTACTCGAGTTGTTGGGCCGTAACACAAAATAACCACCAGCCTTTTCTTTTGTCCTTCTGTCCCTTGAAATAGGATCCCTCTGTTCTTAATGCGAGGAGAGCTATTTGAAAAGGAATATATTGCCATTTTGCAGGTCAGATTTTAACACAGTCTCCAGTGTAAATTGGGAAATGCTCCAATGAGCTCCGTGAATTTACACAAGTCATCTGCTCATACCCTTGCATTCCTAATCAGTGCACAGGAGCAACAAGGGGAGACTCAAAGGTTAATAACAGTCATTTATTTGTACAAGGATGCAGCAGTACTGTATCCATATTTCACAGGCTCCTGCAAGCAGATGTAAGTCAAGGAAAATATTACAGGCAAAGAAAATACACTCCTACACAAAAAACCTGCTGGAATTTTGCAGATATTTCTGGAGTGCACACTCAAGGAGCATAGCATTCATCAAGCTACTTATTATTCTTTACATTTAACAACCACACTGGAACTGTTTTTGTCTTATTTAAGAAGTGTAATTTCTCATTGACCTTAGATTTGTGAAAATGTGAAAATTACATAGAATTAGGTATAGTATGTCAAACTGGAACACCTGTTTAGTAACATAAACATATTTAAATATCAACCTTTCCCTCTGATTGGTTTTTGTGGGAGCAACTACTGATTAGAAACAGAAATTTCATACCATGACCTTCCATGGCAGGAGTTAATACATCGTGCCATTAAGTGCTGATATTGAATTATCTCATTAATTTAAAAAGGCAGTTTTCTTTTTTTTTTTTTTTTTTAATTTTAAGTTTGCCAAGCACCATGAGTAGCAGTGTTGTAAAGAAATCTTGAAAGCAAACTTTATGGTCTTTCTCCATGCTTGGACAAGGCACCATGGTCAACACACCTCTTACAAACAGAAATAAACCACACCAAAGGCATCCCTCATAATGAAAATCTTTTTTCTTTTAGAGATGTTTTCAATGAGCAGTGTTTTTTTTTTTTTTTTTTGTGGCACAGCTGTCTCCACTGCACTGGAAGAGATAGAGTTCAGAATATAGGTAAGATTGTTGGTCTAAATAGCACCTGATAAAAGGAAATCTATTTTTTGTTGAACATTTATTACAACAAACATATACACCAACACCAACTGTTCAAATCCTTGTATTTGCTAATAAAGACTTTGCTGGTGTTAATGTTCAAACTTGGAGCAAATGTGGATGTAAAGAAATTATATATTTTAGGAATTTTTTGGAACCATAATCTTGTCAGAACAGATTATCAAATGATCGAAGCAGTAACAGAATGAATTGGGGTTTAAACGCTTATGAAAAAGCAGTTATATTGTAGGATCACACTTTTTAATAGACTAAAGGCATTAAACAGACCTTGTATTAGGCTTTGAAATTAATGGGTCACTGTATAACATTCCAGTCTTCATAGATTGATAAGATTAATGCTTGCTTATATAGCAAATTCAATGGCTCATTTAATTTCATATGAATGTTTAAAGTTAAATTGCTTTTGGATTAAGTCTAAACTCATTATTAATTTTAATGTCTGAAAGAACTTCCATTTTTCTTTCATTTTATTTAATCAAGTGCATCATCATTAAGTAAAGGCTATGAACTTAGATAGCAGAGAAATAAGGAAGTTTATTAATTTCATTTTTAAAAGATCTATTTGTTAAAGTTTAATTCAGTGGCCATTTTAGGTTCTATAAGAAGTTAGGAAAAATAGTGACTGCAGCCTATTCAGTTTTCCTGTAACAATTTAGAGGGAGAAGGTGCTTTTGGGCAATGTGTTTGCAGCACATGAATCCCTCTGAGAATTTCAAAGGTAAATTTTGTATTCACATCTCCTTGGCACTTTGAAAGACTGATCCTCCTTCATTGTAGCTCAGCAAGACTTTTGCCCACACCTGGCTTACAATGCTCATGAGTTAACTGATTTCAGTGAATACCCCCCAGTTTACACCAGGTGAGACCCTGGCTCTGTGTTTCCCACTGATGTTCCAGCTGAGAAAGGATTTTTCCTTAATTCTGAATTAAAAGTTCAGAAGTCAGAAGTCTGCCAAGTAAAACCTACAGCAGATTTTCAAATGGAAGAGGACACAGTAAGTCACTTATCAAGAGGAGCCACACACGGGTTTGTGCTGCCGTTCTGTGCAGAGTCACTCTGGTACCACACACAGGCACTTGCCTGGCACAATTAGACACTGTGCACTAATTACAAGTTCCAGAACAAATATCTCTTTAAAAACACTCACACATCCTCTTATTATGTAAAACTTAATGCATTTGATGAGGAGCATGGCTGAGCGACCACAAAACCCCTCTCTGGGATTTACCTGGGACTATCAGAGTTTAAGAGTGTTAGCTAATGAATTATTCAAAATGAATTAATAGCTTGGGAGAGTCCTTCACCTGTCTGACACAACTTCATTTTCCCTCTATAAGGTTTCTCAGCAGAGTCAGACACTGGCAAACAACTTTGTTTTCCCTTTTTAATGTGTGTGAAAATGTGCACTGTAGACAATGAAAAAAAATATTTCCTTGCATAATAATAATAATGATTTCACCTAGCTACAGGGTAATTTAAGGATGGACCTTTGAATGCTTTGCAGTGGAGACAAAATCACCAGCTGATACCTGACCAAGTCCAAAACCCAAGAGAGACACCAACCCCGGGGCACAAGCCAGGCTGTGCCCAGCTGAGCACTCTGTTCTCTAGGCAGCATTGCTCATTTCCTCAGAAAGCAACCACAGCTTTCCATAAAGTATGAGATAACATTTTAAGTTACTTTTTCTTGTCCATTGTATACAAGATGCATTTTTTAATGAGAAGAGATGTTATACTTGCATCATATTTGTCAGTTCTTTCCCACTGAATGTCTTACTCAGGAGCTGAAGAGCAATTTGCCTTTTGTAGTACTGCTGTCTCCTATTTATTTATGGATTTATTTAATTAAGAAGAGGAACCTACTTTTCTTTATAATTAACTTTGCATGGTGTGTCTACTGCCAGTATCTCATTATTTGCAAGTGGTGAGGATCTGTTTGCACAGACACACACACACACCTATGAAGAATTGTGGCTTCATGGCTTACTTTGTGATTTACTGTAAATTGTTAAGCACTTCTAAATCAAAACACTTTATTATAATGGTATTTACAATGTTTGAAATAGTGCTAATCACACAGTAACAGAATAAATTCAAATGAGGTCTCAGTCCTCTTGCTGGATGTTCCTCTATTTAAGAAAACAGAAAACCATTCCCAGAGCTTGTGGTAACCTGTCACCAAAACTGGACATTTCTAACTCGATAATGACTTTGACTCCATGCTGAGTCAGGGACAAAGAAAATTAAGATTCCTCCCCCCCTCACCTCAAATGTCATCCATGTGGAACATCATGATGGAAGTGGGTGAGTTTTATGGTGTCTACTCCTCCTGAGAAGCCACAGGAGTTATTGCTGTGCTTTCTCTCCCGTCTCTCATGACGGGCAGACGAACTGACCCTCTGTCAGGATGTGGAATTTGTTGCTGCCTCTGCTTTACAGCAAATTACTACTGCCCTGAAGCAAAGGAGAAGCATGGAGGGAACGTCTCTGAGGCACATCTCCTTTGAGGTTATTCCAGGGAGGCAGCAGCTTATGCATCCTTTTTTGATTTTTTTAATTTGGATCAACAACTATCTTTAAAAATAAATCTGCTCAAGAGTCCCGGGAGGTTTGTTACAGCCCCTCAATCACTCACAGCTCGCGGGGGATCCTGCTGCAGCACTGCCAGTCCTCTCCCTCCCCTTTCTCCTCGGGGGAAGGCCAGCTACAGCTGGGGTTAAAGCAGACAAGCTGGGAAAAGAATATCGGCTATGGGCTGGAATAATGAAAATAGTAATGGAACATGGCATCAGTGGGGACATGGAGGCTGAAAGAGCAGAAATGTTGCGGAGATCAAAGCAGTGGGGAACAGTCCTTTGTACTATTAATATCTCCCATATTTTTAAAGTAGAGAAGAAATGTAAAAGCAAACTGTGTACTGTTCTCCCTCAGGCCACCACCATTAGAGGCACTTGATAAGCCTTGCAAACTCCTACGGAAGGACAGCAGACCACTGGAGTATAGAATATAACATGTACTATCTAAAAAGCTAACATGACAGATACAAGGCCAGGCAAGTATTCAATTTGGGCTATCATGAAAAGAAAGAAAAACAAGAGAAGAATCTTCAGTGACAGCTCACAGAGGAGCTGGCTCTGCTGTGTCTGGGAGCCGAGACCTGAGCCAGGAGAGCGCCAGTGCTCTGTGCCTGGAGGAGGTAAGGCAGTCCTACCCAGGAGCAGGCTGGGGAAACACAGACCTTCCCCATGATTTTTGTCATGGTTTTGCTTTCTTTCCTCCTTATTCTTGATGAATAACTCTTAAAGGCATTTGGTTTTTATTTCTAGCCAGACCAAAAAGAAACTGCATCATTCTTCCTACTTTACTGCCCTTCACTGAGACCCTGAAGGGTGACACTAAGCAGGACCAAGCTTCACCTGCTTGTAACTAAGCAAGTTATGTCTTTTCTTCCACAGGGCTGGGCTGTAGATCTTTCTAACCCATGCAGAAAGTAATTTACTTACCAAGCAATTCATAAAAATGGATTAAGAGAGAATATGGATGTCTAGAAATGGCAAAAAGTTGTGTCACTGGGTCTGTTTTACTCTGACAGTCCTCATTTCCCTTACTCTCTTTCCATGCTTCCTGCATTTCCCTCTCTGGAGCCAGAAGTGTCTGTCCCATAACTCATCAGGGCTGCAGGAGAAGGGGGTTTGATCATGGCTGTATCCATGGGTAACATCCGAGCACAAATAATAATTTTAGAAGCAGGATTACTGGGGAAAACATTTGCCAAAGAAGACAGTGGATACTGTAACAGCAATTCACTGCCTGCTTGACATAGATTGAATATAAATGTATCCTGAGATTATAAGTGAAAGAGTTGGTTTAATATATTTCCAACAAAATAAGCTTCTCTTGGAAAATATCAGTGAAATGGAGCTTTGCTTATTTTTATTAAACATTTCTCATTGAAATTTATTTTAAAAAACCTTGAACTGGTTTTATCAAAATTGTATATTTATTTCAACATTAAAATTTAACTTAAAATATTCTGTATTTTTATTCACATTATTTCATGATCTGTCAGTAGTAAAAAACGTGAAGCTTTATTCCACATAAGGATATAGAAAACAGCTCCTTCTCTATTGTAGTGATAAAAAAATCAGCAGTCTCTGATGATGCTTTTGTTCTCAGCAAATTCTCCCATACACTGTCATTTCTTTAACCAAACTCTGACATTTAAATAACAAAAAATAAAAAGACAATCTGAAACCTAAACTTTTGAGTTTGAAACGCACATTACTTTTTGAAGCAGCTATTTAGAATTTTCCTTTTGTAGGAAAGATATTTGTTCCGTTTCTGAACAAAATTGAACTTCAAGATGTCCACATTTCCCAAATAGAAATTCTATATTCTGTTCAGCTCTGTTTAAAAATTCAGCATGTTACGTGGTGCTCTCATTGCTCAGAATAGTGCTATTTAGGATTGTGCTATTTGTGGAATATTTGACAATTATTAACAAAATATCATTTCAGCCTAGCTTATAACTTCAGTTCAAATTCTACTTGATAGTGTTTATGTGCAGGCTGAAGTGCTTTTCATGTGTTACAATGACATCTTCAGATGTCTTGCACTATCTCACAGTTTTCAAATGAGGCAGCTCAAACGGGACTCTTTTTAGTGGCAATTTCATGAAAATCATCTAAAGAAAAAGATTATTTAGAAGTAAATGGAAGGGGGAAGAGCACGAAAAGTAAATGAGGCAATGCATTTCCAGCTAGGTTAAATGTCAGATTAAAATTCAAAGAAGCAATAACAGTAGGCAACTGTTGTCAGATTGGAATGACTGAGAAGTGATGGGTCTGATTCTATAGATGCTGTGGAAGCTGCTGTGTTTGGGCATTTCAAAGGCTGAATGGGGCAGATTCTCTGTGGAGGTAAAACTTTCAAAGTCCTCTGAGACGCCAAAAGGAAGAAGACAATTTATATCAGCTGAAGATCTGACTCGTGTTGTATTACTCGTGTCAGAGTCACAGGATCACAGATTTGTTTGGGTTGGAAGGGATCTTAAAGCTCATCTCCTTCCACCCCCTGCCATGGGCAGGGACACCTTCCACTGGAACATATATTATACATGCAATATAAAACATACCTCTACAAACACATTTAATATTTCACATTACTTATATGGCCTCCCCTTAGTGTTAAAAGACAGTCCTACCCTTGCACCATCAAAAACCTATATTTCTTTAAAACTAAGTGATATAGCTGTGCAAGATCCACGGTGCAAATAAAATGCTGTGTGTTTTTCTGGAGCTATGCATGTACCTGTGCTTGCTCAGGCATGCTCAGAGGCACAAAGGACTCGCTGGAGCTAAGAAATGTTCTCTACTTGCCTTTTTCCTTTGGCAGGCAGAGATTTTGGTAGTGCAGGATCATCCCCTGAGTAGCAGCACATAAAAACATCATAAAACAAATTTCCAGATTGGTGGTGGAAGGGCACAGACTTCAAGTGTGCCTTCCTCCCTGTGGTGCTTTGACTTATAGGAACAAACATGCACATTTCCCTGGTGGTCTCTAGCAAAATACACAAAGAATATTTTTTTTTTCTTTCCCTTCCCCATCCTTTGTGAATTATGGAGTAGTAAGCACATTTTTAAATACAGCTCTGCAGACAGTGAGATACAGTTCCACTCTGTGCAAGACGAATTGAAGCTCATTTATGAAAGTACATCTAAAAATGCCAAGGGAGTAGACTTATCAAAGAGATGACATCAAGTTGTCAGTCATTCTTCATACACGCACCTGTGATTGAGAAAAGTGTTTTCTTTAATATAACTTGATATTTGAAGAGAACATGACAAAATGAAGTCCCATCCCTTCATCATTTACATTATGCCTTAGGGGTACAAAGCTGATCTAAGGCATTTTGATTTATGCCTATTAGTGAAGCTGTACCTACAGATGATCAAAAGGCTCATTCTGATTCCTATAAAATAGTCAATATCACAATTAGGGAAACATATTAGGTACAATTAAATTACAGCTATAAATGACATAGAACTGAGATATTTTATGATAAATATCACTTGATATACCAGCCTTTTTAAAGAATTCATCCCATCCACCCTCCTTCTAAAGACAGATCCTAACTACAGGACATGAAAAATGATGCACATAAAAAAGAGCCTTAGAACTAACCCAGCATGCTCTTGTGCTTTCCCATCTGGCACTGGACAAGCTGCACCATGGAAGGACAGGCATAAGGAAAGCGTCTTTTGTCTTTATTTCAACCATAAGTACCCTTTGCAAGCCAAGACGTGGTAGAGATGAGCAGAGAGGGAACCACAGGGCAATCCATGCTACAGGAATCCAGCAGAGCTCAGTGTCCATTTTACAAGAGTCAGGGGGGTTTTTGTATTCCAAAAAAACTTGGGGTGGCCCAGAGGCAAGGAAAGAAGGCATGTTGCAAGAAATTAATTCCTCATATTCAACATGCCAAAGACATATGCAATTAGAGATATCCATCTAAGCATGAGCAATGAACTCAGGGACACGCAGGTCAGAAGTGCCCAGAGTTAGCCAGGAACACAACAAACCCAGCTGTAATATCCTGAATGTGTGTGTTTGCAATGATTAGGCTGCCTCTGCAATGCACAGAAAAAGCAAACAGCTTACAGATATGCTTAGGGAAAAAAATAAAGGTGGGATTCATACATTGTTTCTGTTTCTTTCAGGAGCTAAGATGTGGAAATTATTTCCACATGGAGAAAATCCTACTTAACCAGTGACATGAGGGCATGAGAGCAAACATGAGAACTGCAATTATGTTTGACCTGTGCTCTGGCTAGTCTGCTGTACTCCCTGGATGCTGCAAACACCACATCACTGGACTAGGTGTGAGAAGCTTCCAGTGAAATAAAAACCTAAAATTGTGCTAAATCCCATTACTGAAGGAGTTCTTGCTACCCTCACACTTGGTAGGTAGATCACTGTAAATACACATTGTATAATCTTTCCTCCCCAGGACCTTTCCCCTTCCTAAAGCCTATGGAATGTGACTGGAGGCAGGTTGCAATGCACTGAGCCAGCTGCCTGCCATGCTGGGAAGTATCATTTCCAATACTTGCAGCAGTCAGGATCCTTCTGTCATGTCTCATATACTTTTTAGGCTGCAGCTCTGCTAGACATAAAAACAATTCTTTTGTTCCTGTAGGAGAAGACAAGTGCTGGAAAGCAACTGGGCACCTGACCTCTTTAGAGCTCCCCATACACAGCAACTGGACTGGCCAGATCAGTCACAGGGAATACCTGAGTGACTGGGGGGAAATCAATTCATACACAGAGAGGAGTGTGAAAAAATGATCCAAGAGAAGTCCAGAGCCAGCTCAGAGTGCCTTGGTGGAAAACAACAGTCTGCAGTGTGGCCAGGCCTTTGATAACCACCTGAAACGAGCTCCCTTGCTCAGGTTGCAGTTGAGCAAGGGTGAACATTTAATTGTAATTGTTTTGACTTCAGTGAAAGTGCTCATCTGTTCAGCATTAGACATCTGCTTAATTTCCTGAATGGATTGAGTCCTACAGAGCTAAACATCCAGGAGTGACAAGTGCTGGTTCAGGTGTGGGATTATGCCATTCTGAGACAGATGTTCCTAAGCCGTCGCATGCATCAAAGTCAACAGCACTAAAAGAGGGTTGAATTTAGCCCTGTTCCTCCGTTTATCCATCCTGCTGCATTATGTCCTTTCCTTTCCTTCATTTTTGCATTCCACTGTCTCACTTCAGTACAAACTGTATGAGACAGAGGCTCCTGGGGGAGCAGCTGGAGATTTGAAATTCACATCACTGTTCCCCTTAAGCCTGTCAGATGATCAGATAGCCGAGGAAGTGCTAATAGCTTATGCTCTGGTGAAATATGTTTTTCTGTACATGATTACCTTTGTATTTTGTTCCCCTTATCCCTGATTGTCAGCATTTTAATTAAAAGTAGAGGTGTGAGAACATGGGAAAACCTGTCTGCAGAACAAGGCTGACTTTGATTTAAGTTAGTGTACTAAGTTTGTAAATGTGGTACCCAATTTTCTGCTGCTGTCATCTGTCTGGAGTGAGACCATGGAGCTGGATGCCAAGCAATTCACTTTGTTTCCTGAGGCCCCTGTATCTCTCCAGGAGGGCAGAGAGGGTGTACAGAGCAAGTAACCCTTGATGGAATGTTCCAGAGGTGCTTTGAGCTGCTCTTCCTGCTCTGACTAAAAGTTTCTGTCCATACTACAACACTGGGAGACCATTTGGTGTCCACTCAGCTCCTCAGCATCTCCACAGCCAGAGCTCCAGTGCTCAAAGGCTCTGTCTCACCAGCTTTATGGCTGGGTTGAGGACATTTCTATCCACAGATTTTATCTTCAAGGGAATCCTGACCTTGTAGACAACACAGTAGGTAATGTGCCCAATTCTCAACTGCTCTAGTTCAGAATTGCACATTTTGGTGCATATTAGTCCAGTGGTTGGTATGGAGCATGTTTGTGTGAATTCAGTCACCTCTGCCACAGGGCTGCATTTCCAGAGTGAAATCAAGAACAGGAGCAGACTGGAGCCTCTCTAATGAGCTCAACTTGGGTCTCTGTGAGACCCCCGGCTGAAGAACATGCCAGGCTGACATGTGGGCACACCCTCCCCTCCTCTGCGGGGAAAGTACTGCTGAAAAGGTTGGGAAAGACAGCAAAGGGCAAAAAGAAGCAACCTCTTAATCTGCCACCACAGTATTTGCTGGTTTATTGCCAGCTTTGGTGGTACCTTACATAAAAATCCCCAGTAACCCCATTTAGTGCCAGCAGCCCTGGCTTTGACAGGGTTGGCCTGTTCATAGCTGTGTCTGAGCACAGTCATGATCCAGAATTAGATCTCTTCCATATGCCCTGGGAAGCCCAACTGGTAGGAGCCACAATTCTGTACTGGATTCAGCATTGTGTAACTCACCCACTTCTGGAGATGAAAATTTTCCTCCTGAGTTGCAGAAAGGTTTTTTAAAAGTAGTCAGTCTCTAGTGAGGATTTCTATAAAATAGAAACTGTGAAAGAAAGAGAAATCCTTTTTTTCCTTGTTGTACAGTACTTGGGATTGTTAGTTTATTTTTCTCAGGATTTTTATGATCAAAAAATACCTTTTTGATGTTAAAAAAAATCGCACTTCATCAAAAGTGGAAAATGTAAAATTTCATCATAAATCAGTGTGAAGATTATATTTTGGTGGGATTTTTTAGGTGAAAACATGTTATGAAGCAATGTGCCAGGGCACATATCTGATTGTTGCGGTGACACAATCATTTGACAGAAAAAATTACAAGATGAAAGGAAGTAAAACAATATGATAAAGATGAAAGATGATGCAGCAAAAATACCATGAGGAAAGAAGTGAGCATGAAATAATAGCATTAAGACACAAGAAAATACGATGTGATGGAAAAGAATTAGCCTGATATGGTTCCTGATGCTGCTGCATAGGAGGAACTGTTATGATGATATATTGCAGAGACAAAAAGCAATGTTGGATTACTCAGAATAGGACATAAAAATGGACAAAGCAGAAAAATGCTGCCATACACTGGAAAGAAGACAAAGTGTTTTGATATTTATATTTTAATGATCTCATTTTAATTCCATGGAGCTCACATCAACAGCAGTGTTCATATGGACACTTGTTCCTTGAAACAGTCACTTAACCTTAAGGTCTCCTCAGGGACAGTGGGAGGCAGAAGAAATTCCCCATAAGAGCTCAAGCCCCACTCCCAGTGCTGAGTGGTGCGGGATGGATGCCTGGCTGGGATTTGGGATCATCAGGAAGGGCCACACTTGACCCCCACCTGCATGAGCAAAGACAAGATGTGCTTTATTTCACTGTCAGCCACCACACTGCTGGGGCCCTAACAACAAACCCCAGTATCTCTGCTGTGTTTATGTATTGCCATATTTGAGCTGAGGCAAAATCACTGAAGTTTAGACAAATCTCTGCTTCAGATTGTCTCTGTGACTTTTAGGATACTGTGTTTCTTTCTGTGGCAGGAAAGTAGGTTGCTGATATTCTTGGTTCATCTTTGCTCACAGAGAAAAAATTTCTCACTGTCGAAATTCAATCTGATTTCTATCTTTTTCACTAAAAAGCTGTCAATAGAATATAAGCAATTTCCATCAAAGAGCTATATTAGTTTCTGAGGTATATACATCTGGCTGGTGGATAAAGAAAACCTCAAAGTAATTTAAATTGGTTTTTTTAAACTTTCATTTGCATTTCCTAGAAAATAAGCAAAAATATTAATGCAGGACATAACCATAACCCATTCAAAAGAAAAGAATCAAAAAGAGAGAGGCTGATTCACTGTTAGATCACTAATAACTTCTTTTCTTACTGTGGCCCTGGGTCTGATTTTCTCCTCATGATTTCTCCTCCTCATGCTGGTGTAACTCTGTCATCCTGGTTGCCCTTTATCTACTGTGGTGGAAGCACATATTTGCAATGAAGAACATATAATTAAAATCAAAACCAGAAGTTCTTTTTGCAGCACACAATAATATGAGAGCTATCATGATACGCCAACAATATAACTCCACTTTTCATACGTGGAGTAGCAGCTTTCAAATGCAGAGACTAGATAAATTAGATTTTGTGTACGTTTTTGCATTTGCAAGTCACATTTTGAAACCTGATTTACATTTTATTTATAGAGAGATGTTGAAAAATTTGTAATATTTTCAACTTTCTGAAATTGCAAAAGAATGGTGGATTTTTCACTGCAGGTTCTGCATTACTCAGTTTCTCAAAGGAATCTTAAAAGTGGACGATTTCTAGTTTGGAGTTAAATCCACACTGTGAAGTCCAGCTTTCTCAGACCTTTGAGAATAAGAGCTGAGCTGCATACTTCTCCCTCTTTATTGACAGATATTCAAGCAAAAATGTTGTTCAGATTGGAGTTCTGTGGTCATTTAAGATTTTCTATTTCTTTGTTACACAAATTTATTTATAGCTTTTTTTGCTGTGGCAAAGCCTTTACTCCAACTCCCCTTCTGATAGATTTGCCATAGGGACAATAGGTTTGCCATAGGTTTGAGAACCTCCTTACAGGGACAGAGAGCCCAGGGAGAGCCCAGCCTGTTTCTAAACCCCAAAGGAACCAAGAAACGCAGGCCTGACCTTTAAGAGTTGCCTATTTATTGTATTCTCACAATCTCTGCTCTTGCTCATTTTTTGCTCCATTTGTATTCTTCATAAGAACTCCAGTCACATTTCTTCCCTCCATAGCTTTCACTGCTCAGAATTATCCAGATAGCCTAATTAACTTCAATTCCATCAGTTTTGTTTGAGAAATAAAAGATGAATGAAAGAGAATGGTCATGTTCCAGCTAAATATAGAGGTCCAGCTGCAGTAGAGAGCATAAAATCCTTAAGAAAGCCTGCAACAAGAATTCCAATGTTCCAGAGCATTTACCTGTGCAAGTCCTGGATCCCACCATCTACAAAGAGCAGACTTAAAAAACCAAACTCCTAAGAGCAGGTGAACAAATAAATGAAATAAATTAAAAATAGAGAGGAAATGAAACGTGATACTTGATAAGAGGAGGGCAAAAAGCAAGCACATGACAAACTTGGGGCTGGTTCTTCACAGCTCCCTTAATGGGAGCTGCTGAGATGCTCTGGAGCAGAACATTGTCTGAGGGGAAACATGGAAGAGAACAGAGAGCAAGTAAAGACCTGAGTATTAAACCCAGTGCCTTCTCCCATGGGCTACACTGGATACTTGTAATGCACTGGGGATATTTACTGTGCAGCATTTAATGGCACTTAAAATCATGCTTTCTCCCATGGTGTCTTGAGGAAGTGCCCACTGTATAATGGAAAACCTGTAGGAGAAGGAGATTTATCCACAGCTGCTAATGGCTTTCCTTTGCTCTCCCTTCGATTCTTTATTCATCCAAATATATTGCTTTCTACCTGAAAAATATTTGTCCGAATGGAGAAACACACTAGGAAGCTTCTTCCCAGGGGGGATTAAATGACCACAAATCTCACGACTTTCAGGAAAAAAATTTAAAACTCTGTAATTTGTCCTAGCTTTTTTTATAAGTAAATCAACAAGAAAAGAAGAGCTGAGAAAGGAAACAGAAAGCCTTGACATTTATCACACAAATGTTTAAGGCATTTCCTGATCTAACAGGTTATAACTACAGAGACAAATAAGCTGAAGTGTTACATACAGAAAAGTTGAGGTAAATTGAGATATTTCACTGAATTCTACTGTTTTTCAAGAGAACAGGCCCTGTGTTAAGATTCAGGGCAAGAATGTTTGAGATCTGAAATCAGGTCTAGGCTCTCCCCCAGAATGTCTGTGTGGCTTTAAGCAAGTCCCTTTGAAGCAGATTTCAAAGCTGCTTACACACCTAAAGGAACAAATCGAGGTGTGAGTCCCTCAGGTAGGAGATGGGCATTTTCATGCATTTGAAAATCCTACTTGGCACCACAGCAGCCATTTGACTCTATAAGTCTCCAATGGGCTATAAAAATTCAGTCCTTAATCCCTCTTCACCTCAGTAGTAAAACAGGAACAGCAGCATTTTCTTTCCTGTCCAGTCTATTTAATTTGCAGCTTAAATCACCTTAAATCAGCTTAAAGCAGGGGTTCTCTTAGTAACTACAGCTATGTCCTCCAGCCTTCTCCAGTGAATAATCACCTGCATTCTCAGGGCTGGAGTCAGAATATTCCAACATCCTGGGGCTGCAATACAAAACTGCAGGTCTGGTGAGAAGAGAGTGAGTGGTGTAGAAGCAGAAGCAGCTCCAGTCTGTGTTCTCATGCAAAGAAAGGGCTTTGGTTCCTGATGCCACCAGAAAGCTGAAGGGTAGAGAGAGATGTGAGTGTGTAAAGGTGGAGTGGTAGAAGGGCAGAAAAATCACTGCTTTTTCAAAGCTTCAGAAGAAATTCAGTTCAGTTTTGCACTGAAATCAAAGTTTACTGTGGAAAACCTTGCAGAAAATCCATGCAAAAATGCAAACAACTGGCAATAACTGACCCTGCTAACACATGACTCTCTTTTTGTACCTGTGTGTAGCTGGGGACGGGTTGGGACAAGGGAGGGAGGGCAGAGCAGCCTTCCAGCCAGGCTGCAAGATGAGATCCAGGGAAGTGGGAGGGACTGGCTGATGGCAGTGATGGCAGGGCAGAAAAAGTCCCCTTGGCACCAGCATTCCCCTCCCACACAGCCCAGCACAGGAATTCTCGCCCGTGGGACCAACAGGATCCTGAGGGTGTCCAAGGAACAGGTTCCTGTGAGGAAACCTGAGCCCAGAAGGAAGAAAACTCAGAGAACTCAGAAAATGATAGGCCTGAAAATGCATAGAAAAGAGTATAGAAA
This sequence comes from Corvus brachyrhynchos, assembly GCF_000691975.1. Classification (NCBI taxonomy): domain Eukaryota; kingdom Metazoa; phylum Chordata; class Aves; order Passeriformes; family Corvidae; genus Corvus; species Corvus brachyrhynchos. The sequence goes on from NW_008238440.1 coordinate 820,749, forward strand.
ACAAAATGTTGTGGTAAACAAACTCAAAATATGAACAAAAACTCAGAAAAGAAAGGGAAAGGAGGCTCTAAATCTTACAAAGCATTAGCAGTTGGGAATGTTGAACAGCTGCACTTATAAATACTCTGCTCAGTTCTAGATGTCTGAAAAGCAAGATTTTCCTTCACCCAGGACACAATGATACTGTTTTCTGTCATATTTTTGTGCTTGATTGCTGCAGCTGATCTCAACGCTTTATAGTCTTAGTGATAAGAATCCAATCTCCCAGCTGGATCTCCCACATGCTGGGACGGCCATCTTCCCATTACATTGTCCAGACAGGCAAAGCTCCACAGCAAATTCCTTTACTTTTGAATATAGAGAGCTTTCTACTTCCCTAAACCCTTCAGAGACGTGTTGAAAAAGCCTTTTTTATGGTACCCTCATGGGTTTGATGAATATTCCAACAAGCCAGTGCTTCTATTCTCAAAACTAGGTGAGGCTGAGGCACACTAATATTCCTTCAGAATTTACAGACTGAGAAGCACAGCGCAGAGAGCCCCTGGGAGTTTGTCTGCATGATAGGGGTGAATATTCCTGAGCCCTGAACCGGGATAAAGAGAGGCAGTTCTGGTCTCAAAGCCACTAAGCTGTGTTTTTCTGGGACTTCCAAGTCAAGACAGGCTCGTGTATAGGATCAGGGGGACCTGAGGCTCTGAACTGTCTTTTCCTGACTACGCTGACAGATCTTAATCAGCCTTCTCAAGGTCAGCAAGAGCCTATGGCAGGAATTCATCCTAGAAATCAAGCTCTTTGTTTCCCCCTCAGGGAGGTGTAAAAATGCAAACACATACAAAAGATACTTTCATTTCATGCAAATATTTTACATTTTCTTCCTTACTCCTCAATTCTTTCTGATATACTACTCCAAGTTGCAATTAATGAGAAATTTGTGCTATCATTTCACAGAGTTTCAGCTGCCTGGATCTCTGCATTAAATTCCATCGTCCCAGTCACCCTCATGTCTCTTGTCATCCTGCTTTCAGCTATTAGAAAACAAAGAAACAAACAAAACCATCCTCATTTTTTCAGATTAAAAAAAAAAAAAAATTGAGTGTTTGTGGAACTAAAATAAAAACTGTAGCCAGTTAGTTATTTTGATTAGTTTAGAAATAGCAGAGTTGGCCACAATCAAACTGCAAACAAGGCAGAACTCTGCAGGACAGAAGCCAAATGAAGAAACAGTGGTGTGTTAAATGAAGAGATGTCACTCAAAGCATGTTATGCCAACTACTTAAAATAGTTAATAGACTTTCCCAGAAAACTTTAGAAAGAATTTATTGGACATATATGTATTTAAGAGATGAAATTCATTAAATTTATTTTGATTAATTTACCCAGACCCCTTAATTCTTTACTAATTGGTGATTATTTTTCAGATTGTCTGGAAATATACGTAGCCTGAAGAAGGGGAAAGAAACTAATAAAAGCTCCAGCTGCAGTGTTATTAAATAGGACACAAAGGAAACAGAGCTCACTTTAGCAGTCCAGAGCACAGATTTACACTTAGTGCTGCAAAGTGAAAAAAATTCCAATCAAGTTGGATTTCAGAAAACAGAACAGTTCCAAACCTTATTAAGGTCTGTGTTTTAAAGGCTTTTTCAGCAGCACCCGCCATCAGAGGCTGCTAGCAGCTTAAAAGGACTGAAAATTGCATTTTTTTCCTGAAACTAATGCTGGAACTTTTCATCTTTCCTGACTTATACAGAATTTATTGGAGAGACATAGATCCCTCAGTGAAGTTCCCATATCAGATTCCAGTCGAGCTCTGTGAACAGTGTATTATTAGTGCAATATTAGCAATAATCCACTGATGTAGAAAAAAATATTAGACCACAGATGGACAATGGACTGCAATACATTTAATGAATCATTACTTTTATCACCAGTGTTCATATTTGGGGATTCCAGTTCCAAAATAGGAATTATGATGGCAATTTGAGCCAGGACAAAGAAATCATTATTTGTGACTAAGAAACGGATATTTTTGGGAAGCAAAGCACGGCTTGGTTTTAATCAGGCTGTCCCATATGCCCCTTTCTTAAGAAAAACAAGATACTACAATAGGAAACTGAGTGCACAGAAGATGAAAAACCCACACTGAGTGTGTAGGAATCAGTAAGATAATGTCCTGTTCTGAGGACACGGCACTGGTGATCTCCCAGGGATTTGCTCCAGGTCTAACACAGTTCAGTGTATTTATTGACACATTGGTGCAAAGGAAGATAAAGAACACTGCATATTGTGGGTGCTGGGAAGTACTTTGGACAACAGGCTCAGAATTCGTAATGATTTTGACCTTACTAGATTGGAGAGACAGCATGGAGTCAGTAAGATGAGTTTTGGTAAAGACAAGTACAAAGTATTCTGTGGAGGAAGGCAAAATAAACTTGTAATTACAAAACTGGGGATTAAGTGACTGAGGCTGGAACATGCCACACACTGTTTCTGGCTGACCAAAGTAACACTTTGGGTAAAAAAAAGGAAGGATAATCTAAATCAGAGATGTAATTAAGAGACACTCCTTCAGAACACCAGTGAGATAATTATTGCACTTTATAGGCTGTAGGAATCCACATCTAGTAGAGCTGGTCTTCACACCAGGACACTTGGAGCCAAATCAAAAAGACTCCTGAGGACGGCAACAAAAATTACTAGGACCTTAGAAAATATTGCTTATCTTAAAAGGTTAAAATACTTGGATTTGTCTGAACCAGAAAAGATGGAGTGGCACACAATAAATGTCTTCAAAAGTCAGGTTATTATAAAGGAGACGGTGATCAGTTGCTCTCTGTCTAAAGCGAATCTTAGACAAGAAGAAATTGTTTTAATTTTCATCACAGCAAATCTAAGTTAGACTTTAGGAGAAATATGGTAACTGTTAAGAGCAGGTAAGCACTACCTGAGAGTCCCGAAAATCCTCTTAATTGAAATATTTTTAAAAAAAAACCTAAGGAGTATTCTTTAGCAAAGATCTAGAGTTACAAGATTTTCATTAGACTGGAGACAGAACGAGACATATGAAATGACTTTTGCTGCTGAACTCCTATGGCTCTTTCACAGGTGAGAATTCTGTCATATTTAAGAAGACTAGGAGAAATGCCACCAATGCTGACAGGATCAACATCACTGTATTATTTTGCTACAGGTCTCTCCTTTTTCCCTTAATTACACTATTTTTATAGCTTTTTGAAAAAAAGATATCAAATTCCTTTCCAGTACTTTATAATGACAAATCATTGGCATTAGCACTAATGTAAAACTGGCTTAAGTGAAAAAAAAAAAAACAAAACCCTGAGATCCACTCCATTGAAACAAACACTACAGATACTCATTCAAAAGTCACAAACCTCCCAATCTTGTCTTAAAACATAAATGTGTGAACAGCTCAGAAACCGTGCTGCTGATCACAAATACATCATCCAGTCCTCTCCCAGCAGAACAGGAGGCATGTCTTAATCAAGACAATTGAAAAGGCTTCAACTTGTGAATAAAATCTTAGAAAAGGTTGGCATATATCTGTCTTCCCTCTTCTTGACCTCCTTGCAGCTGTATCTGCTGCCTCATTAATTCCAGCAGTTCTGTTGTACTCAGTGATAAATTCAGTCAATAAGGTCAATGAGGTCAATATCTTCATGTGACAGACACAAACCAGATTTCCTTCTCCATTGTAGCTGATGACGATATTTCCAGTGACTTCAAAAAGTTTCACTGACAATCTTCTACATCTGTGGGTCAAGGCCTAAAATCTGCATTTTTGTCCATGCTTTGATCTAAATGTATTGTATTGTATTGTATTGTTTGCCTGGGTAAAGTAAAATCTCCCTTCTAGCAACACTTCTGTCAAGAGTATCCTGTGCAATTTATTTTAGATTATTTAGACAGCTTGTGAGTATCCCAAATGACAAAACACAAACATCTTCCTTTCTGGGGCCGAGGTGCTCCACACTGACCTGATTCTTTTCTTTCCTTCTCGTCAAACACTGACTGAAAAGATTTTTCATCTGTTTATGTTGCATAAAGGAAGGAAATGAAGAGGATGATTCTGAAAAGGTTTCTATATTTGTCCAGCATGACACAGACTTGCTCTTTGAAGATTGCAGATTATTGATAAATACAAGCAAAGGAATAAAATGTTGTGATGCTAATTGTTTGTGAAGTCTATCATAAACAGTGCAGCTGAATAAAAGATGGATGTTACCAATTATGCTTCCCAATATTGGAAAAGACATTTAATACAAACTGTATGAAGAGAAGCCAAAATAAATTCACTACAAATTTGAGTCCTTATTTTCCAGTGATCTAGATCCAGGATGCTCCCACATAGATCTACTGAAACACCCACTGTTTTAAAAGGAAAATAAACCAAACTCTCTCTGAATGTGACAGCCATTAATATTAACTTACAGTGTTACTACTTGAGAAAAAATATCTTGTTTCCTAATCTCTGTGTCCTTTCCCTGGCATTTTGTTTTGTTCCTTTGCCTAGTTCTGCTATCACTTTACTCAGCTGAGAGAGCTCAGACTGTGTCCACAAAGACTCATTTCCTGCCTGAGATGTATCCCTCCTACTAACATTAGTATTCTTGATAAAGTCTAAAGACTAGCTGCTACACATAAATACTGTGATATTTCTTCACTGTTATGATAGACAGTTTCCCAACTGAGCATCCAGAGGCAAACAGGCTGGTACATGTTTTATGTATAAGATTATACCTAGAAAATTTAAGAACTCCACGGGATATCTGAAAGAGAGAATAAAGACTAAATGTTGCATTGTCTTGGCTTTCTTTCTTCCTTTGCAAAAGCTCAGAGTCTGGTATTAAGAATGACTTATTTCCTGCAGACCCATGAAATATAAAATCATGAATATTTGAAAAACCTTCCTAAAAAAACCTAAAACCCAAACCTATCACCATCGTGGCAACTGAGGTGCAAGGGCAGGCACAGGGACGGGTGTGGTGACATTGCACATTCTTTGTGATCATTTCAGAAAAAATTACCAAATTGGAGTGGGTCTGGACAAAAAAAAGGAGGCCAGCTAAGAGCTCGTGTGCCTCTGAGCTGCCACAGACAAATGCTATCACATCTTTTAATGATATCACTTAGTGAAGCCACAGCGGCAGCAGGTTGAGGGCGTTGTGCCCAGTTCTGGCAGGAGCTCTCAAAGGTGATGTTGGAGTGTTGGCTGCTCAGGGAGGTTCTCAACATGCATCAGCTGTGCCTGGCTGCAGACCAGGGCTGGGTCACCCACACAGCAGACAGAAAACATCCCATGGATTGAGGTTTATTATTATTAGGGAAGAAAAGTTCAGGTGCTCACATGAGAACAGCCATAGAACCTGTGGTAGCTGTCTTTATAGATTTAAACTGATCCAGCATCCCATCCCAAACACTGAGCTGAGGCAGCACAGAGAAAGTTCACCAACAGGGCACAGGGAAAACATGGAAATACAAGAGAAAATATGCCAAAACTCTAAGTGAAAGAGCAAATTCACCAACAGAATGCAAAAGAAGACCTATTGATACTGTAGAGGGAAAATATGATAATGGAAAATGCCCTGTGTACGAGGTCATAAGCAATAATTGTAGCAAGAGAAAACATCGTGTCAAAGGTTGTAGATGAAAAAAACAAAATACAAAGGCATCATATCAAGGAAGCAGGCAGTGACTCAGGGGTGAGATTTTGCATGTCCAACATAAAGGCAGCACAAAAATAAATAAATGGTTTATAAAGCTTAGGCTGGCCTAAGATTCAAGGGCAGGCACAGAAAAAGCCAGAAAACTGAATGCCAATGAGGAAGGAGAGCATCAGAGACTGCTGGCCTGTAAAGTCTCACTTACCCTTAAATAAGAAAAAAAAATCAACCAAATAACCAAGGCACAGCTGCACTGACCTGAACCAAATTAAAATTTGATTGGTGCACAGACATAATGCACAGGGATAATGTACATTATAATCAGAATACAAAAGTATAGTATGCAGACCAAGGTGTGGACTGTAAAAATATGAGACACAGCTACCTGCTGAAACAAGTGAACTTAGGAACCTAAAGAAATTATTAATAAAGTACAAGAAAGCTCAAAACACAAATAACTCAGAGCAGGGAATTCTCTGTGGTATTCCTATAGCAAAGCTGCTAAAAATTGCCAAGCTGTATTTGAAAGACTGGGATGCTTTCCAAGGATGTTACACCTGAAAATAAATAAACCAATTCAGTGTGTACAACATCTGTCTTGCAGAACACCCATTGCATTAAAACAAACAAACAAAATAGTGGGAGAAATAAAGAAAATAAGGGGAAAAAAACTCTAACCATCCCATTCATCATTGGTAAACAAATAACAAGGCAGTCATTGAGGACTTGGGGCAAGCTGGGAATGCCAAAAGATCCAAGGAATTTAAATAAAGTGTTAGGAGGAGATAATTACAAAATATCTGTACAAAACCTTGTTTGATTTAACAAAGGCTTTTATACTTTGCAGGTAGATACTACCTGGATTAGGAGTGACCTCTCCACACACCAGCAGAGAGTTTTCCTGTGGTAAATAACAAAGGACTCAGCTCTCCAAAGTATGGAAGAAAGACTTGAGGATGGAGCAGACAACCACACACAGGCAACAGGTTCTTAATGCAACCTCCTTGTATCTTTGTTAGAATGAGTCAAGAATGGGTCAAGAATAAGCAGCTAAGTAAGATTAAAAGAAAATTGCAAGGAAACATAATATAATTTGTAGCTTTGCAGGGGTTGCTGATCCATCCCTAAACAAAAACCAGCAAGAATTGAGAGACACACTAAAGAATTCAGGCTGGTTTGAGGATTGCAGAGATACATCAATCACATGCAAAACATTGTCCCACCTGTTTGTGTTTGAGCCATTTCCTGGTCAAAAATTCAAGTATTATTAGCGTTCACTTTGTACAGTAACAACTTACTGAGATACAGACTGAAGACTGGGAACCAATAAATAGAATACCTGAAAAAGAGAGGCTGCTGTAGCAGTTTGCATTTAAGATCAGTATTTCCCACAGATTTCCACGTGAAAACTTCAGTCTGCATGCTAAGAATGGAGAATGTTTGGGGCAGAAAATGATGTAATTGACAGTGCCTTGTTCACATCCCTCCACTTTCCCTCCCTGGGGGCTTGGCTACCTGGGCTCAAGGCCAGCTGCAATAATGCAGCTGTGTGACCTGGAAAGGCAAATCAGAAAGTCCCAGTTCGCTTAGGAGCTGCTTGGAAACTCAGTCTCTCATCGCTGGTCACTGGCTACTCTGCAGCTGTGCCGCTGCCCTTCTTACCCTGACCTCTGTAGGCTTGTGTGATGGTCTGGACTCTTGACTGAGCTGTCTAGGCCGTTCTGTCCGTTGCTCAGGCACTGTGGGACTCTCCCTGGCAGTGCCACCCCTGTCGCTGCCCGTCCTGCTGGGCTCTGCTCCCAGCGCTCGCTGCTCACTGGTACCAGCACAGGGACAATGTGTTTGTGGCAACACATAAGATTCCCAAAATCTCCAGTTTAATCTACTGAAATCTCACAAATTAGGTTTAGAAAAATGCATGTCCAGGAGGGATTCAATTTCTATTTGGCTGCCTGCTTATCCTGAGCAGAACAAGCACTGCGAGATCAACAAACAGACAAATCTCCAGAAGCATTGTCCAAGGCAATTGTACACCAGGCTCAAGACAGGGCTTGGAAAGAGTCCAGGAATCCACTACAGACAAAGATTTACATGTGCTGTGATCCATCATCCTGCTCAGACTGCCAAGCACTGTGAGAGTAGCTCCACCTGCCACCAGACAGCGTCAGAATCAATGGGATTATTTGGAGATATAAATTGCTTCAAATAAACAGGCAGAAAAATCACAGTCCTGATTTCACATAGCCAGGGTTGCTCTCAGGAACACAGGGATCTAGAACAAAATATTGTATCCAGAAGGCCAGACATGTTGGACTAAGAAAAATAACAGTGTGTGAGGTCTGGTAGATGGATGTGATACTTATGAAAAAATGCAAGCTGAGTGACTGAAAGAAACAAAATACTTTTGTGCCACAAGGACCCAGATTTAAACAGGAATTTTTCTCCTCAGAACTAACCACATATAAAGTATCTCATTATTATAGATAAGTCAGAATTTTTTAAAGTAGATTAAGTGGCAGACATGATTGTAATGATAGTCACTGGCAAAGCAATGCAGCATGCATAGTTTGATGGAAGAACTGGGTTTCTTTGTAGTGACTTCCTGCAATCTTCCCATAAACGAAAATTGAGATTCATCATAATATCACCACTTCCATAATCATCCAGTCAAAAGCAAAGCTGGAGCAGTATTACAATCTCATATCTTCTAATAAGGAAGTGTGCTAAAAACCTTACCCCAGGCCAGAACAAATCATTCTGAAGGAGCAGGACAGTCCCACAGACGGGCCAGTGAATATTCTGGTGTTGAGGTGCACATACACGGTAACACATGTGGTACCACTAGAGCTCCTGAGAGCTGAAAGATTACACACTAAAAAGAGGAAGAGATGTTAACAGCAAATTCTACTATGAGAAACTAAAGGCAGCTCAAAACACAGACTTGCTATCAGGCTTGGATCAAAGTGCTCCTGATTTACACAGTGCTGTGGTGGACTAACACCAGCTTCCCCCAAACCAGAGAGATTGACTCAGTGGTGACACAGACAGGGGCTGAGTCCTCCGAGGGAAAAGAGAGACACACCTGAGTTCCAAAGCTGTTTCCTGGTTGTAATCCACAGTCCCAAGACAGGACTGGTGGTCCTTTGCTCACCCCCAGATCTTGTCTTTGGTGTGACTTTCAGCACCTGCACACAGTTTGCCTTGTTTTGGTCAGAGAGAACACCTTCCATTGAGAGGTACCTGCCTGTCCCTGTGGTTGCAGGCACCAGGGAGCTACTCTCAGGAATTCAGGATTTCCCAGTGGGAGTCAAATGCTTCAAAGTCAGAAGTTTTGCACTGAGTCCTGCACTAGATTTGTTAGCGGCATTTGCAGTCTGCATACATTTTTAACTTAGAGAGGCAGGAGTAAAGCACCTTAAAATGAAATAATTAAAGGAGCCACTGAAATGCACAAAGATAAAGATAAAACCAACAGGACTGTGAGAGATAATAGTTATCTGCAGTAATAAACATTAAGTGAGAACAATTCATGATTTGTGATAACATTTAATGTGAGGATATAAATTTGATGAAAGAGCACAGTTGAAAGATGGAAAACACACAAAGAGCTAGGCAGAAATAAAATATAAAGAGCCTTTTGTTATCTTCACCTTGTAATTGAGATAATATTTGTCTTTAATGATACACCCTTAGAGCAGCTCCTGCACTTAGCTGCAAGGCTGGAACAAAGACACAATAACAGGGAGGTTTGTGGATATTCCTGGAGGGCACAGGTCTGTGGTAGGCACTGCTGAGCCTGTTGCTTGCTGAGTCACACTGAGCTCCTCACTGTGTGCCTGCACTTTGGAACATTCAGCTGTAAATCTGAACATCAGCCAGGGGTTCCAAATTTATTAGCCTAATGATTTGTTTCTTGATGTTGTCAAAGCCTGATGTGTAAAGCAATTTTTATTGTCACGGCCTAAGGTGCACCTGCACAGGTGAACTGAAAGCAGGTAGGACTGAGGCAGGGGTGTCCTATGACCAAGTGTCAGAATCCTCGTGTTGGTCCTGGCTGTTTCAGAAGGTCTTGCAGAAACACTTGGAAAGCAAAAAGTGCCAGTTTCTCTTCTACCTCAGAGGAATAATCAAAAGAAAAAAGAAACGGAAAGAGCCAATATACCAGAACTATAAAGAAGACAACATGTTCATACTGGTTCCCTTGCAGCTTCTGACAGTACTTCACACAACATTTTCTAAACCTGTAGAAGCATCTTACAGATGAAAGAATTACAAGGGGAGTGAAAACAGAATGAAAACTTTAGCCTGAGATTAGCTATGAATATTTCATGGCCTTACTGAAAGGATATTTCAGGTGAGTCTCCATAGCAATCTGCTTTGTATCCGGTATCATTAAATAATTTCAAATTAATGGCTTGGTTAATGGAGCAGACATTAAATTTGCACTGAAAACGGGATGGAAGGGACTGCTAATTTGCTGGAGCAATGAAAATGGCAATACCAGACTGGAGAAATGCTCCAGACAAGGTGCAATTGTTTGGGGATGAGAACAAAGCTCTGCGCACAAGCCGGAGGAAGAGTAAGGCAGGAACCTGCCAGCAGAGAAAAAGCTCTGCAAAAATCCAGGGGTGTTTACTGGCTCAGAATCTGCACAGCACTCAATAATGACGTGCTGATGTGAAGAGCACGCCACGGGAGGATGGAGAGGGGCTGCAAGGCACGGGCAGCGCTCCCCGGATTGCTCAGCAGCGCTGGCTTTGGCTGGAGCGCTGCTTCGGGCACTGGATGGCAGCACGGCGAGAACTCCAGCAGCGCAGGGGAAGAGCCAGAAACACAGAGCTCCTGCCTCGCCAGGAAAAGAGAATGAACTGCGGCTCTTCAGGCGAGAAGGGTGAGGCAGAGCGGAGCAGCAGCCTTCCCATGTAAAAGCAGCTGCGAGGAAGGAGCAGAGAACGACCGGGGAGGTGCATCTGTGAGAGATGGAGCGAGAAGCAGAGGGCTCACACTGCACCACAGTGTTCAGGCTAGACCTGAGCAAAGCGTTTGTGCTGTAGGGACAGTGAAAGAAAGATGAAATAAATCACCAGAGGAGAGTGCACTACTTCCACCTTTGGGGCTGTATAAAACAGGATGGGCAAGCATTTATCCAGGATAACAAAGAAAGAGACTGACTTCCTGAGTTATTTCTAGCCCTCATTTTCCGTTTCTTTACACCTCTCAGCAACTAAGCCTCCGTGACTCAAAATTCGTAGCTCTCTAGTGTTCTGTTCTCCCATTTAAGCCTTTCTCTTCATATTCAAAAGTGCTGTGACTTTCCATGACACTGACTGTGCACAAAGAACTTGTCATGAATACATATGGACAAGGAATTTTCTTGTGAGTAGCACTGAAACATTAAAAGTCATTCTTAGAAAATGTAACAGTGTCCCTTCCACTAGTGGTTCTTGAGAAATCAAAAGGCAAAATGTAATTTCTCTTCACAGTACTTTTTAAGTGTCATTTTTACAGCAGGGAGTACAAGGCCATTATTTTCTTTAGAAAAAAAAACCAAGAAACACCAAACCAGTAACAAACCCTTAACATGGATTTTTAAATTCAGATTGGTGAAGGAAAAGAGGCAGGAGAAATGTCTTAATATGGACAGTGCTTTATAGGGTGGTGAAAGAAATAAAATCACATACAAATGCAAGATTTAAATTATTTGGAAATAATTTTTTAGAATAAATAATTTAACTGAGAATAAGATACTTTGGAACCACTCATCTTTAGATCCCTAAATATTTTTTTAAAATCTGATCACATATAATACTAATACTGTTAGTCTCTGAAGCACACAGAATTTTGAGGTTTTTTTCCATTTTTATTGGCGAAAGAATACAAATTTTCTGACTGTTCATAAACAAGTATTAACTTCAGTTGTGGGAGCTCTTCAGTTACTCCCCTTTATAAAATGAGATAGCCATTTTCATTAATTTTTCACATGCCTTCCATGCATGTTTTTTAACAATTCAGTTTTGTTTAAGAAATAGCACAGCAGCAGGCAGGATCCTTTTCTATTTCAAGAATGTTGCAAAGAGCCCATCAATGCCTTTGAAAATCCCTGTCTGTTTATTTGCTTTCTGGATAACAATTCTGTATTGTGAAAATATCTGTAAGTCCCTTATTCACTGGTAAAGTGTTACTAACACTTTAATTTAGTGTCTCCAGCAAGCATTTAATTCAAATTTAGCAAGCCAGATACTGCTTTTTAATTAAATATAAGATGATTGTTAAAAGAGAATTTACTGAGTATTTAGAAGATAAATCTAATAGTTTTATAATTAGCTCAAAATTACACAAGCAAGAAATGCCTAATCTCATTCTTAGTAGCACATGGACTTTGTAAGGAATTTGTAGATACTTAATTAACAGTTATCAAAATGGCCTACAGCAAGACAGGTTTCTATTAATTGTTAAAATAGTGATATTTAATAAGCTTGTTAAATGATAATGCACTTGGGACAACAGGCTCATTTGGTTTTTCAAGTATTCCCTTGTTATTCCCTAATGTCTTTATCAATATTTTACGTTGCTGTTTTGTTCCGTGTAACCAGGGACTTTCCATTGGTTCATTGAGAAGTTTGGAAGGAGGTGCCACCCTCAGCTGCAGCTGTTTAGCTCCCGTCAGTATTGCCAGTTCTTGTTCACTTTTGCTGGTTCTGATCACAACAGGTTCAGTTTTAGCTTTTGGGCAGGACACAAAGCCTCTGCAGCTCGTTTTTGTTCTCAAACATGAGCTGTTCTTCTTCCATGGGCAAGTTACAGACATGAGGTAACTCTGCTGGAAATCCTTTCCTTCCCTGTGCCTTTCATTTCTCCCTCCTTGCCCCTATAAACAAGGTGGGTTTTTTGTGAAACTAATTTTTTTTTAGCATGAGGAAATCTCTAAGCAGTTTAGAGAGGCTATACTGACAGTGAGTACTTCAGGAAGGCTTTATTCTCCTGGGCCAAGCCTGTTTACTCTTGCTCCTGGGATAGCATTACCTAGAACACTTCCTCCTGCTGGAATTTTCTGCAGGATAGCAACAAGGTCTAACAATTTTCTACCACTGTAGATGAGGTAATTAAGACTGAGCTTATAACCAAATAAAGAAAAATATATTGATGATGATATGATATGGTATGATATGATATGATGTGATATGATATCTGATTGCAAGACCAGATTTCTCAACCAGTGAAAGAACAGCTCACTGTAAATCCCACAGTTCCCAGGCTAAACTGTTCACTAAGAACTGCTGCTTACAAACAGGAAAAGGTTTGCTAATGTAAGAAAGATTATTTTTATGAAGTTAGACCAAAAAGAACAGAACACCATTTGTTTAAAGTACAGAAGTAACAACTCCACCACAAGTTTCTTAGAAGGACTTAGAAGAGAATACAGGTGTTTTTTTCATTTACTCAAAAAAGAAGGGATTTCTGCAGTTCCTCTTCAGTCCACGAATGAAAGGAATCATATCCACATAAAAGAGATTTGGAGGAAAACAATTGACCTATATAATCTTTTACAGTGAGGACGGGCTTTCAAATATATTTTCTTCAGAACGTCCTTGAGGATCCAAACAGTGAGAAATTACTTTAACCCAAGTAACTCAGTGGAAAAGTAATTTTCTGCTTCTTTTTGGTTTGTGGATTCTTTTTGTTTGTTTGTTTATTAAAGAGCTGGCAGCCTGGAGAGCGGGCACTGCCCCATGGCCCCTGGCCACGGGAGGTTAAATTAATTAGAGGAGTTAGAACCCTGAGCATTACACATCACACAGTGTGGGCCACACATTACACAGCAGGTTTAATTCTGAAGAGCTCAGGCTGCAGTTGCTACTGTTAATTACGTGGTGATGGCTGCCCATAGGGCCCTTACCTCTGTAGGGGCAACAAGAGAGTGTTTCCTCCTCTGCAAAAAGGAATCGGCTTTCCAGGAGCCAGGCCCTTCATGGCACCTGATGTGGCTCCAAATGAAGAACAGGGTCCAGTCTGATAAATTCTGGCACCTGCAGCTGGACATCTTTCAGGTTAAATGAGGACTAGTGGAGACTGACAAGATCATGAGCTGGCATTGTTCAGACCAGTTGGAATTAGAACATCTGGAAAAGTATTCCTACTGTTCCCCAGCACAACAAAGCTGGCTGTCCCAGCAGTGCCCTTGGGATCACAGAGAACAATGCCTGTTCACATTGCAAATTGATGTGTACACACTGCTTTAAATGGCATTTCTTATGTCACAAGTAGCATAGGAGTCAGTGATGTGGTAATTAATTTAATTTGTTTAACCTGTTTAATATACTGAAGACACTGTGCAAGTCCATTAGCTGCTACAGTTGTAGGGGTTCTTCCATCTACATTTAAGCCCGTTACTACCCTAAAATGTTGCACAGAAATCTTCTTCAGGCAATGTTTATAAAGAAAAAAATAAGAATATCCAGTAGCATCTGTGATAAATGCAGCTGCAGCAGAGACAAAATGCATGTTTGGGGCAAGGGGAAGTGGGAGGTAAGGAATAAAGTCTGCCTTAAGTTTTTATTTCCTGGCTTTGGAAGTTTGACATCAAGAAAAAGATAGGCAGAAGCTCAAATATATCGTTTACCAATATTTTGGAGAATTAGTTTTGTAGCTTTTAATAAATGTTTTAATGTTTACAATAGCCTGTATCAATAGGAGCAAAAGCTTTGTGAAGTAGCTTCTGAAGTTTTGCCAGAGAGAGGCAACTTCTGGTAGAGAAAATTAAATCTGAGTGGAAAGTATAGTTGCTGATGGAGAAGATTTTACCTGCAGAGGAGCACAGATACTGCCAAAGCAGATTTTATCTGCTCGCTAACAGAAAAGATTTTACCTGGTAGTGAAATGCAACTATTGACAAAGAAGATTCCACTCAGCAGCAGCTGAACTACTGTGGCACATAAAACTTTTTCTGTCAGACACTGCACATAAATTTTTGTCTCCATTTTATGATAAAATCTAAAGGGAAAAAAAAAAGAAGCTGCTGATAAAGCTTGTGTGAATATGTGATGGGAAACAGTTCACCGGCTGTGGCATAAATTTTCACCAGGTGAAAATCCGGCCCAGTTACATTTGACAGACATAAATGAAGCACCACCTCTTGGAGCAGGAGCCAAAACACTCCTAAACTCCAGAGAAGTAGCCTTCTTATGCAAAATTTAATATCAACACTGTAATGAGTTCATTTTTTAGAGCAGTGGTGGAAAGAAGGATGCTCAGCTGTTCTTGCTGCAGAACCAGGATGACCTGCACACGAGGAGGGAAACCAAGAGCCTCAAAGCAGCTTTAACTCAAGCATATCTGTGTTTGTCTGTTTTTCAGCATTGGGTTACTGAACCAGCCACACAACTTGCTTCTCCAGCTTTTTTTGTGAGGTGAATGTGTGAATGAAGCCCTATTTGTGCGGGCACAAAGTCTCCATGCATCCAGAAGTCCCCCTGGAAAGCACAAATGCACCCTTGGCCTCACAGGAACATGCAGGCAGCTGGCAGAGCAGGAAGAGGTGAAGTCTGAAGAAATGTCATGTTATTTAAGGTAGAGGTATTGATTGGTAATAAAGACCTTTGTCTTTCTAAATACACAAATTGTTTGGCTTCATGGGTCTCAGGCAGCTTTCTGCTTCCCTACAACTCCTAAGCAACTTGCTCCAGCGCTTTATTTTTCAGAAAAATGCAGGACTGCAAGATAACCCCATATCTCCCAGAACGCAAAATGTACATATAAAAGACATTCCCCACTATTTTGGATTTCAGATTCTTTCCACGTAGGCTATTGAAAGAGATGAAAATGGATAAATGTGTAGCCACCAATGGCATCTGCCTCTCACTTTATAGAGAGCAGCCATTTCATTAAGTTTGAAGTTTTTGAAATAATATAATCATAATGAAAGAAAGGAAATAAAATCCTCAGAAAGTTCTCAAAGGAGTATTAAAAGATGAGATTTGAATAAGACTGATCAAATGTTGGAATGGAAGATGCAGATAGGTCATAAGCCCTTGCTTTTTTGATTGCCCATATTGTCTCGAAACTGTTCAACAGAACAAAGAGTTTTGTGGATGAAAGCCTGGTGTGAAGAAACATGAATGTCAACTTGAGTTCTGAAAGACAGTCTGCTAATGAAATATTCTAAAAGTCATTTTCAAGGTGGTAGAAAGTTCTCACTGATGTGCATCAATGCTTCTGATAAAAAGCATCAAATACTTATGCAAGTATTGGCTTTTAGGTCTGAGGAAATAAAGCAATGCTTGTATGATTCCAAATGTTGCAGAAATGTGTTTCATTTTTGTACTTTCTGGGGATTAAAAATAATAATTAGGATGTTGCTTAATTTCTAGATTAGGCATACAAAACAATTCTGGATCAGCTAATTTTCAATATAGCAAAAATTAGATAATATATAATGAAAATGAGTACATTGAAAATAAAGACAGATCATAAAAGCATTTTTAGTTCAAGAAAAAATAAAAATACACTATTTGTTTGTGCAATAAATAAAATAAGTATAATTTGAGACAAACAGTAAATAATGCATTTGGCTGCTCCTAGTAGGATAGACTTCTGAATCTGACACTGTGTGATATTTAATAGCTTCTTCATAATAGGAATTCATAAGACAGAAAGATCTAAAAGCAGTAAACATATTTCCAACAGTTCTAGGTGAGCAGATCTAATTAAATTTTGGAATATGAAAGCCTCTGAAGTAGTGCTGCCAATTCCTATCTTCTACAGGGATTTTCATGCATGCTTGAGCTAGCTTCTAAAAAACTTCCTTTATCTTTGATTTCTTGTAGGGCCAAATTTTAACAGCACTGAAAGTTCACGAAGGGGAGGCCTCACATACCTTGAGTGGCCATTGCTCCACCCTGGCACCCCCTGTCATTAAAGCA
Source organism: Corvus brachyrhynchos (assembly GCF_000691975.1). NCBI lineage: Eukaryota > Metazoa > Chordata > Aves > Passeriformes > Corvidae > Corvus > Corvus brachyrhynchos. The sequence goes on from NW_008238440.1 coordinate 837,346, forward strand.
CTGCACTGGGACTGTGAGTCTGGAACTTGGTGTGAGGATGAGCTGGCACACACCAGGGCCAGACCCAGGGGAGATGTTAAATACACAAAGGGAAATTTAAAGCAATTTTTTTTCACTTTAAGAGCAAGATATGGGAGCAAGAAGCAGCGCTGCCTGTAGTTACCTAAACCCACCAGGAGGCTGTTCTCTCAGCGACAGGACAGTCACCCCAGTGCTTACACAGCTGAGGCTCCTCAGCAGTGGCCACTCCTCACTGCCTTCCAGCAGCCGGGAGCCCCAAGTCCTCTGAGGCTCTGGAACCTGTTGGCAGATTCAGAATACGCAGCCCATAAACCAGCAGGGCATGGACTGTTACAGAATTAACTTGCAATAATCACTTATTTGTCACATACAGTCAAAGGAGAGGTGGTTCAGACTCAGCCCAGTAATTAACATGCTGCAGAAGGGAAAGA